>NC_084632.1:33062483-33127483 GCF_033978795.1 Nerophis ophidion | reverse complement strand
AATATATATATATATATATATATATATATATATATATATATATATATATATATATATATATATATATATATATATATATATATATATATATATTCTCGCTGGATCGGTTCGCAGCCGAGTGTGAAGCGAACGGAATGAGAATCAGCACCTCCAAGTCCGAGTCCATGGTTCTCGCCCGGAAAAGGTTGGAATGCCATCTCCGGGTTGGGGAGGAGACCCTGCCCCAAGTGGAGGAGTTCAAGTACCTAGGAGTCTTGTTCACGAGTGGGGGAAGAGTGGATCGTGAGATCGACAGGCGGATCGGTGCGGCGTATTCAGTAATGTGGACGTTGTACCGATCCGTTGTGGTGAAGAAGGAGCTGAGCCGGAAGGCAAAGCTCTCAATTTACCGGTCGATCTACATTCCCATCCTCACCTATGGTCATGAGCTTTGGGTCATGACCGAGAGGATAAGATCACGGGTACAAGCGGCCGAAATGAGTTTCCTCCGCCGTGTGGCGGGGCTCTCCCTTAGAGATAGGGTGAGAAGCTCTGCCATCCGGGAGGAACTCAAATTAAAGCCGCTGCTCCTCCACATCGAGAGGAGCCAGATGAGGTGGTTCGGGCATCTGGTCAGGATGCCACCCGAACGCCTCCCTAGGGAGGTGTTTAGGGCACGTCCAACCGGTAGGAGGCCACGGGGAAGACCCAGGACACGTTGGGAAGACTATGTCTCCCGGCTGGCCTGGGAACGCCTCGGGATCCCCCAGGAAGAGCTAGACAAAGTGGCTGGGGAGAGGGAAGTCTGGGTTTCCCTGCTTAGGCTGTTGCCCCCGCGACCCGACCTCGGATAAGCGGAAGATGATGGATGGATGGATGGATATATATATATATATATATATATATATATATATATATATATATATAAGCATTAAATAAGACTTTGATTAAGCTAATGTTTTGTTTTGTAAATTGTTATTGTATGTTACGAAACAAAATATATGGCCTTAATAGTCTTTTGAGTTGAATAGCTCATATTGTATTTGAGTGAATGTGGAGCAGATTCATGATTTACTTAAATTTCGTATCAATATTTGTTTAATTTGGTATTGAGTGAAGGAAATTAGAATAGAAATGGATGTACAGAAAATTGGTACCGTTAAGTACTGGTATCGATTTCCAGGTACCATATTGGTACAAATGGGAAAGCTAACCACCCCTAACTCCAAATGCATGATACATCACACCAATTTATGCTGCTTATTCCAGCCATGCATCATACCTTGACAATCAATTCTCATGCATTTCAGCTAGAAGTGCAGACCATAGGAAAATTAATGACAAAGTTCACAGTATTATTCAAATACACGTGTCAATAATACATTGTAATAAATCCCGCTCTGAGCGTGTAAATGAGATTAAATGGGTACAAGATAAATTCAAAAATATTCCATGGGTCTTTGCTTGCATGGGTGTTTCTAAGTGCATTTCACAGGATTTTATTGACAATTATGGTATAGATTTGTTGATGGTAGAAAGGTGAAAGCTTTCTGATGGTTCCCTGTGAGAGGAACTGTACAGCATTTAGATGTGAACACAGTGAGATCAATCCAGCTTCCTGTGGCGAACAATAAAGAAGAACCTTCAGGTCGATGGCCAGAGTGCTGCTAGACACTGACTTGCAGCTGAGCACACTCACTATTCTTTCTTCATGCAGTCTTTGACCCGGCACTGATACTTTATTCCACAATACACGATTGTTTTTACTTGATGACTAGTCATAATATTGGGATCCTAAGCTAATAATACTGTGTATGTACTGCCTATTATTTTGTTTTCAATCTGTAAGCACAGGTCACAGCTTCATGTCTGGTTGGAAATTTGGAATAAATATAACGACATGACATTATTGTTATTGTTGTTTTAGTTATGAACATGAGGGTGCAGCTGCTTTTATGTATGTACTTGGGATTTTAATGTGCACCATAAACACGGTTCAGTGCATAGCTTGGTCTTAAGGTCAGAATTTGTTTGAGTAAGGCGGTGGTTCTCAAATGGGGGTACGCGTACCCTTGGGGGTACTTGAAGGTCTGCCGAGGAGTACGTGAGATTTTTAAAAAAATATTCTAAAAATAGCAACAATTCAAAAATCCTTTATAAATATATGTATTGAATAATATTTCAACAAAATATGAATGTAAGTTCATAAACTGTGAAAAGAAATGCAACAATGCAATATTCAGTGTTGACAGCTAGATTTTTTGTGGACATGTTCCATAAATATTGATGTTAAATATTTTTATTTTTTTTGAAGAAAATCTTTAGAATTAAGTTCATGAATCCAGATGGATCTCTATTACAATCCCCAAAGAGGGCACTTTAAGTTGATGATTACTTCTATGTGTAAAAATCTTTATTTATAATTGAATCACTTGTTTATTTTTCAACAAGTTTTTAGTTATTTTTATATCTTTTCTTCCAAATAGTTCATGAAAGACCACTACAAATGAGCAATATTTTGCACGGTTATACAATTTAATGAATCAGAAACTGATGACATAGTGCTGTATTTTACTTCTTTATCTCTTTTTTTCAACCAAAAATGCTTTGCTCTGATTAGGGTGTACTTGAATTACAAAAATGTTCACAGGGGGTACATCACTGAAAAGAGGTTGAGAACCATTGTAGTAAGAGAACAAAATGCTTAACTTGTATGTAAATAGCCACAGTATTTTTTTTAATTACAACATAAAACATAAAAAAAAGAAGAAAAAAAACGCAAACTGTAAGTAAATAAAATGAAAATTAATTAATTAATAATTAAAAAATAAAAGTCACAAATATATAAAAAAGTAAAAAATAAATATATAATGTAAAATATAAATGCCTTTTTCGATATTTTTTATGGTCAGAAAATATTGTGTCGTTTTTTTTATTGCTTCTAGACTCAAAACAGATCCCTGGACAGAGGAATTTTTTCAGGGCAAAACACATCCATCCATCCATTTCCTACCGCTTATTCCCTTTCGAGGTCGCGGGGGGCGCTGGCGCCTATCTCATCTACAATCGGGCGGAAGGCAGGGTACACCCTGGACAAGTCGCCACCTCATCGCAGGGCCAACACAGATAGACAGACAACATTCACACTCACATTCACACACTAGGGCCAATTTAGTGTTGCCAATCAACCTATCCCCAGGTGCATGTCTTTGGAAGTGGGAGGAAGCCGGAGTACCCGGAGGGAACCCACGCATTCACGGGGAGAACATGCAAACTCCACACAGAAAGATCCCGAGCCTGGATTTGAACCCAGGACTGCAGGACCTTCGTATTGTGAGGCAGACGCACTAACCCCTCTGCCACCGTGAAGCCCCAGGGCAAAACACAAACAATTTAAATCCGAGCCAACAGTAGGAAACAGTTGATATGATAACACCAACCAGTGTTTTTGTGTGATTATAACTGTGATCAAAAATAATTTATTCAGTGTTTTTAAAGACTTCAAGTATCAGTATCAACATTGGTTGGGCCAATATTGCCCCTGTAACTACTTAATATTGGATGAATACCCAAATTTGTAGCAACCAGCGAAAACTAATGTAACATATCCAAGCAGATGAATACATGTTTATTACATTTTGACAGAGGGTAGATAGAACCATGTCTCAACAGAAAGTACCCAGCTTTTAACAGTAAAATGATCAAACAAATTAATAATTGTTTTAACAAATAATTCAACCGTTTCTCATTTACATACCAAATAATATATCGTTATCTCAGGAAGCTGCGATATATGTTGCGATGTATATTTTATTTCTATGAGGAATACATATAGCGGTACAACCCCAATATGTATACATCTCTTTGCTTGTTTCCTTTACATAATCAAACCCATCCATCCATCCATCCATCCATCTTCTTCCGCTTATCCGAGGTCGGGTCGCGGGGACAGCAGCCTAAGCAGGGAAGCCCAGACTTCCCTCTCCCCAGCCACTTCGTCTAGCTCTTCCCGGGGGATCCCGAGGCGTTCCCAGGCCAGCCGGGAGACATAGTCTTCCCAACGTGTCCTGGGTCTTCCCCGAGGCCTCCTACCGGTTGGACGTGCCCTAAACACCTCCCTCGGGAGGCGTTCGGGTGGCATCCTGACCAGATGCCCGAACCACCTCATCTGGCTCCTCTCGATGTGGAGGAGCAGCGGCTTTACTTTGAGTTCCTCCCGGATGGCAGAGCTTCTCACCCTATCTCTAAGGGAGAGGCCCGCCACCCGGCGGAGGAAACTCATTTCGGCCGCTTGTACCCGTGATCTTATCTTTTCGGTCATGACCCAAAGCTCATGACCATAGGTGAGGATGGGAACGTAGATCGACCGGTAAATTGAGAGCTTTGCCTTCCGGCTCAGCTCCTTCTTCACCACAACGGATCGGTACAACGTCCGCATTACTGAAGACGCCGCACCGATCCGCCTGTCGATCTCACGATCCACTCTTCCCCCACTCGTGAACAACATAATCAAACACTGTTTCAAATTAAAACGGCCGACCACAGAGACGTAAGTCGAGTGCTTTTGAAAGCACTTGTTTCAAGGCTGTTTGGCATTCACTTCAAAAGTGGCACTCAAAATTAACCAACAGTAAGAAAACAAAAAGCATTCCGCTAATTCATATGAGCGGTCTCAAGTCTCAAGATATAGAAATCAGCTGGTTGTTCACTCTTTTTTTTAAAACAAGCAACTTGAAGTGTGTTGTTTTTAAAGGTCCAAGAGGAAGTTGTGTATCCCTATTGATTGATTGATTGATTGATTGAAACTTTTATTAGTAGAATGCACAGTTCAGTTCATATTCCCTACAATTGACCACTAAATGGTAACACCCGAATAAGTTTTTCGACATGTTTAATCAATTCATGGTAATGCAAGCTGGAGCCGTTGTTGTCGTTATCTTGTTAAAAACAGTGCGTTGCTGCTTCATCTTGTAAAACCATGGAATTATTGTCAGCACAGACAGCGAGACAGACAATACTGTCATGACAAGGAGAAGAAAACCCATTGAAATGTAATTTTGTTGTTTCTTGGACTGTTTTGAGAAGACTGACCGGCTGTGTCTCAAGTGGAATACTTGCATCATTGTGTACTGACCGTATTTGTCGGACTATAAGTCGCAGTTTTTTTTCATAGATTGGCCGAAGGTGCGACTTATACTCAGGAGCGACTTATGTGTGAAATTATTAACACGTTATCGTGAAATATCAAATAATATTATTTAACTCATTCACGTAAGAGACTAGATGTATAAGATTTAATGGGATTTTGCAATTAGGAGTGACAGATTGTTTGGTAAACGTATAGCATGTTCTATATGTTACAGTTATTCTAATGACTCTTACCATAATATCAATCAATCAATGTTTACTTATATAGCCCTAAATCACTAGTGTCTCAAAGGGCTGAACAGACCACCACGACATCCTCATTAGGCCCACATAAGGGCAAGGAAAACTCACACCCAGTGGGACATCGGTGACAATAATGACCCAGTGGGACGTCGGTGACAATGATGACTATGAGAACCTTGGAAAGGAGGAAAGCAATGGATGTCGAGCGGGTCTAACATGATACTGTGAAAGTTCAATCCACAATGGATCCAACACAATCGCGAGAGTCCAGTCCAAAGCGGATCCAACACAGCAGCGAGAGTCCCGTTCACAGCGGAGCCAGCAGGAAACCATCCCAAGCGGAGGCGGATCAGCAGCGCAGAGATGTCCCCAGCCGATACACAGGCGAGCAGTACATGGCCACCGGATCGGACCGGACCCCCTCCACAAGGGAGAGTGGGACATAGGAGAAAAAGAAACGAAACGGCAGATCAACTGGTCTAAAAAGGGAGTCTATTTAAAGGCTAGAGTATACAAATGAGTTTTAAGGTGAGACTTAAATGCTTCTACTGAGGTGGCATCGCGAACTGTTACCGGGAGGGTATTCCAGAGTACTGGAGCCCGAACGGAAAACGCCCTATAGCCCGCAGACTTTTTTATATGTTACGTTAACATACCAGGCACCTGCTCAGTTGGTTATTTATGCGTCATATAACGTACACTTATTCAGCCTGTTGTTCACTATTCTTTATTTATTTGAAATTGCCTTTCAAATGTCTTCTTGGTGTTGGGTTTTATCAAAAAAGTTTCCCCCAAAAATGCGACTTATATATGTTTTTCTACCTTCTTCATTATGCATTTTCGGCAGGTGCGACTTATACTCCGGAGCGACTTATACTCCGAAAAATACGGTACTATAGTTCCTGAGTGTGTGGATTTTGTGTCTGTCTGTCCTGTCTATGTTCACTATCGCAATATTTGTTTCCGTATGTTCTCATTCAGTTGAGGTACTGCTGTCCTTGAAAATAATCTGTTGAATAATGTATCAAATATGAGTACTGTCGCTTTCGTCCTCTTTTCTTTTTCAGTTGTTTCTAAGAAAGTCAGATTTAGCACGTTTACACTTGTTTTTGGTGGCACATGCAAGTCAATTCTTTGGTTACTCGAAGCTGGGGATCAGGGATCAGCCATGAAATGTGACCTGTGCATGGTCCAACAAACCCGAGCTGAGGCCACAACAGCACAAGTATGAGGAACAGTGTCAATTTCAGAAGGACGGACAACATGCTGGAGGAATGGGATGGATGCTCTGATGAAGACTAGACTAGCTTATTCTACTTGTACTATATGTACTCTCTGCGTTAGTCTGTTTTAAGGGTGTTTGGTCATCACTTTTTGCACTGAAGGCTGAAATATTCCGTCCTTACACTCAAGAACTCAATGAGGATTGTTGGAAAATTGTCCAAACACTTTTTAGGCACTGAAAGCTGCCTGCCTGCCCCAACTGAGAGGTGATTTGTAAGAATATCGATTGTGATGTTCTGTGAACTCGTGCTGCTTTGTTGACCTCCGGAGCAGCTTCCCAGCGAAGAGCCATGGGCTAACCCATCTGCCTTCATGAGACTACCTCGTGATGGTCAACCGTGGGACTCTAGGATGCATCGACATCAAGATCCGTTCACTAAAAAAGCGTCTTACTCGTTCACCAGAGATGAATCAAACCAAGTAAGTCACAGAGCTGAGACTTACCAAGAACGAAAAACGTGTATTTTTTTTCCAGGCAGAATCTGACAAAGGTGTCAACCAGTCTGGAAGTTCTTATAAGCCCTTTCTGCTATCGGCGCCACTCCTAGGTTGAGTATGTGAAACTTAACGAAAAGTGGGCCTACTTTTTTGAATGTATTCACTCAGTAACACATACAGTAAAGTACATACAGTCGTGGTCAAAAGTTGACATGGACTTGTAAAGAACATAATGTCATGGCTGTCTTGAGTTTGGATTGGAGCACATACTTGTTGGTCACACAAAACATTCATGAAGTTTGGTTCTTTTATGAATTTATTATGGGTCTACTGAAAATGTGAGCAAATCTGCTGGGTCAAAAGTATACATACAGCAATGTTAGTATTTGGTTACATGTCCCTTGGAGGCGTTTTTGGTAGCCATCCACAAGCTTCTCGTTGAGATTTTGACCGCCCCTCTTGACAAAATTGGTGAAGTTCAGCTAAATTTGTTGGTTTTCTGTTATGGACTTGCATCTTCAGCATTGTCCTCAGGATTTTGGGAAGGCCATTCTAAAACCTTTATTCTAGCCTGATTTAGCCATTCCTTCACCACGTTTGACATGTATTTGGGGTCATTGTCCTGTTGGAACACCCAACTGCGCCCAGGAAGCAACCTCTGGGCTGATGATTTTAGGTTGTCCTGAAGAATTTGGAGGGAATCCTCCTTATTCATTGTCCCTTTTACTCTCTGTAAAGCACCGGTTCCATTGGCAGCAAAACAGGCCCAGAGCATAATACTACCGCTACCATGCTTGACGGTAGTTTGTGGAAGGGGTCCGGTCCAATCCGGTGGCCATGTACTGCTTGCCTGTGTATCGGCTGGGGACATCTCTGCGCTGCTGATCCGCCTCCGCTTGGGATGGTTTCCTGCTGGCTCCGCTGTGAATGGGACTCTCGCTGCTGTGTTGGATCCGCTTTGGACTGGACTCTCGCGACTGTGTTGGATCCATTATAGATTGAACTTTCACAGTATCATGTTAGACCCGCTCGACATCCATTGCTTTCCTCCTCTCCAAGGTTCTCATAGTCATCATTGTCACCGATGTCCCACTGGGTGTGAGTTTTCCTTGCCCTTATGTGGGCCTACCGAGGATGTCGTAGTGGTTTGTGCAGCCCTTTGAGACACTAGTGATTTAGGGCTATATAAGTAAACATTGATTGATTGATTGGTTGCCGTATGCAAAACTTGCAGTTCGAATATGTAGACGCAACAACTTCCTATTTCGTTCGACATTTGAAGATCAATCAATCAATCAATGTTTGCTTATATAGCCCTAAATCACTAGTGTCTCAAAGGGCTGCACAAACCACTACGACATCCTCGGTAGGCCCACATAAGGGCAAGGAAAACTCACACCCAGTGGGACATCGGTGATGCGTCATCTATGTTGCTGCTCCTCGATCTTAGCGCTGCTTTCGATACTGTCGATCATAATATTTTATTAGAACGTATCAAAACACGAATTGGTATGTCAGACTTAGCCCTGTCTTGGTTTAAGTCTTATCTTTCTGATAGGATGCAGTGTGTCTCCCATAACAATGTGACTTCGGACTACGTTGAGGTAACGTTTGGAGTTCCCCAGGGTTCGGTCCTTGGCCCTGCACTCTTCAGCATCTACATGCTGCCGCTGGGTGACGTCATACGCAAATACGGTATTAGCTTTCGCTGTTATGCTGATGACCCCCAACTCTACATGCCCCTAAAGCTGACCAACACGCCGGACTGTAGTCAGCTGGAGGCGTGTCTTAATGAAATTAAACAATGGATGTCCGCTAACTTTTTGCAACTCAACGCCAAAAAAACGGAAATGCTGATTATCGGTCCTGCTAGACACCGAACTCTATTTAATAATACAACTCTAACATTTGACAACCAAACAATTAAACAAGGCGACACGGTAAAAAATCTGGGTATTATCTTCGACCCAACTCTCTCCTTTGAGGCACACATTAAAAGCGTTACTAAAAAGATGCACAAAGAAGGGTAAGTTTTGATTGTAAGCTAAAGTTTATTGGCTGAGTAATGTGACTTTTATTTGGTGTGCAGTTAAATGAGTGAGGCTGTAAACTCACTGCTAACGTTAGAACCATAAACATCTTATAAGTAGACGCAGCATAGAGCATAGAGCGCTTCTGCTACTGGCGCTGAGGAGACGAGACGCGCGGCCGCCATCTTGGAGTGGTGATCCGCTCCACTCAGTGCAATTCATTTGGCAGGAGCAATGAACAGTCGGCTCACTTCATTCATCTTACCTCACTAAAAACCACTGACTTTCACCCGCTTTTTTGTCATACGTGTAACTATGATAAAAGGACACATGTTTTGGTGGGTTTTATTATTCATAGTTTGCTTAACAGTAATAGAATATTTCTATATGCTATAAGTGACCAGGCGTCCCAGATCAATACTGGGAATATAATCCCAGAGAAGGGGGAAAAAACGGCCATCTTTTTTTTAATTCAATAAACAATATGATTAGGTTATATATACATGCATATATTCTAAATAAACAATGTATGAATACATTAGATATCTATATATCTTAGGGACCTATAGACTATCTCTGTTGCTGCAGCAGCAGGGAGTTTATTCTGTCTTGACACTTTGTATTGATATTTTGTATTACATTCTTCCCTTAAATGATCATGTTTTCAGTGATTGTTTTATATGTATTTTTTATGTATGTTGCTTTGGATAAATGCGTCTGCCAAATACTTAAACATAAACATATATTAACACGCCGAGTCATACCAAAGACTGTAAAAATGGGACTCATTATTTCCCCTGCTTGGCACTCAGCATCAAGTGTTGGAATTGGGGGTTAAATCGCCCAAAATGATTCCCGGGCGCCCACTGCTCCCCTCACCTCCCAGGGGGGGAACAAGGGGATGGGTCAAATGCAGAAGACAGATTTCACCATACAATCATTGGTACTTTAACTTTAACCTGTAAGTTTTTATATCAGCTAAAACCACCAATCTGTTTGACTGGATTCAGAATAAAACTAAATTCTGTTTTACCCAACAATGTTAGTATTTGAATATTGTTACTTGAAGACTTATTCCTGGTTACATACATACTGTTAAGAAAGTATTGTCTTATATTTTGCCTAAAATGAGAATGCATCGTAATCATTAGCGACTGGTGAATTTTGTTTTAGGTGGGGCTGAAAGTTTGTAAACCAAATACCTGTAGGGGCGTCATCCTCCCCCAGAAGATTTCTTTGTGATTTTCACATACAAATATTGAAGATCTTTGCTCCTTCACAACTCTGTGGTAATATTCTTTTCACAAAATACAACCATCCATCCATCCATTTTCTACCGCTTATTCCCTTTGGGGTCGCGGGGGGCACTGGTGCCTATCTCAGCTACAATCAGGCAGAAGGCAATAGTACGTTAATGTTAAATCTTACTTGTGAAAAGTAATCCCCCCAATTCCTATTTTCAACAGTCCGCTCATATTAACAGGAAAACGCTGAACACCGCCCGGCATCTTTGTTTTCTACCTGTCAACTGTCTGTTTAGGCTGCTCGCCGGCTCCTCATCACCACTTCAAGATGGCGGCCAAATTGCTCGCGTCACAGCAGCCAATGCGGCGTCTACTTATAAGATGTCTATGGTTATAACGTCATTGCAAACATGGCAATCTGCAGTCTGTTACCTTATTCATACTTTTTGTCTAGTGATTTTCTTAAGCAGGGTTGCATGAGGTACCGACACATAACGTTACGTTAGTGAATGTATCACACACAGTAACATAACGTTAGACGGCGGTCAGCAGCACCGCATATTTTAGCCACCTACAAAAAGACAAACAGTCAAATAAAGGTCAGTTAAAATGTACACTATATTAAGAATATGTGTACATATTGCATAGGGCCCTGACATCTAAAAAGTATGACTCTGTTCATTGTTATTTTCATGTATTTGTTATGTTATTCATGTGTACGCAGACATAAACACACAAACAGTATGAGATGAGATCAATGAAATAAGGTAAGAACAGGATAGAAACTGCTGTGGAACTAGCTACAATGCCATGGAAATACAATGTTAACACTTTTGTGCAAATAAGTACAGTTGAACTTGTTTTTCCAAATGTGTTTATCCTGTAAAGCAATGAGTTAAAATGTTTAAAATGACTGGTTAATAGTGCTATTTTGAATTGCAATGTCACCACAATTTTTTTTCCTGCAATTTCAAATGCACTTGTTTTAATAAATAAATACAGCATTTTAAAAACATACACAATCTGTGTAAATGTATTAGTCTGTGATTAAAATGACTTGAAAGGACTCGAAACTCAAAATGCAGGACTTGGGACTTGACTTGAGACTTTCTAGTCTTGACTTTGGACTTGACTCGGGACTTGCCTGTTTTGACTCGGGACTTGACTCGAGACTTGAGGGCAAAGACTTGAGACTTACTTGTGACTTGCAAAACAATGACTTGGTCCCACCTCTGGTATTATGCTCTGGGCCTGTTTTGCTGCCAATGGAACTGGTGCTTTACAGAGAGTAAATGGGACAATGAAAAAGGAGGATTACCTCCAAATTCTTCAGAACAACATTCTTTACAAGTGTATGTAAACCTTTGACCACAACTGTATATACAGTATGAGCATGGTGCTGTATTCCAGGGAATATTGTTAACCTCGTTAGATTTGGTCTTTTACAGTACCAGCATTCTCTACACCCTCTGTGCATTGCTGCTGTTACCTGATAATAACACACTTAAAGGTAGTAAAACTCTCCTTGATGGAGAGGTTCTCAACTATTTTCTCTCAAGCCCTCCATTAGAAGTACAAGTGAGACAATATTTTTTTTTAAACCGTATGAGTTGCTGGCACCAGACTTCCGTGTATAATCACCTGATTAACTAAATAAATCAATGAAATGAGCTGAGGTTACATCACATTTCCAAGTTAAATTTAGTAAATCAATTCGTAACCGTAAACAAAGAACACTCTGTCTTTTTGAGGCTGAAAAAAATAAGGTTTCCCTGTTATGTGCATTTTTATAGACTTACCACTGTAAGATTCAAAATGTTTAATTTGTTTGGCTTTATGCTCTCGACTGCCGATCTTTCTTAATTTCATACCATAACCACGATAAACCCAAGGGGTATTACCAGTGCTCACAGGGTATTAAAATCCAATCATTTTGATTAAGGCCTTAAAATGTTTTAAATTCTATCAAAATCTCAAAAATATGAATATGTTCCGGTGCAGAAGACCTTGAAACGTGTCACGGTAGTGTTGGTCCTGACCGCAGAATGCCAAGTGCAGGTAAAAAAATATTCAAAAACAGAAAAAGGTAGTGCAACAGGAAAGTGCACGAAATGGCAAAAACAGACACAAGCATAATCCAGAGAACAGGGCTGGCATATAAAGCATCCTGATTGCCAATCAGGGAGTGAGAAAAATACTTTTTGTGGCATAAGTAGACAAACAAGGAGAGCAAAACAATAGAAAATACTAGAACATAAATAAGCAAAGTCCAAACCTGTCATGACAATGAAAGGTCTTAAAAATGAATTAATTGTATGTTTATTTAAATCAAACGCATAAACTTCAGTATCACTTTCAATGTTTCGACGTTAAAAAGGCGCTATTCATCACTACAAAACGGAACTAAGAATTTATCGAGCATACCACTCTCACATACCGTGGTATGTGAGAGTGGTATGGAGCTTACTTTAGCTGGCTGGTGATATTAAGAAAGTCCACAGCAAAGTCAAGTTATTTGTATAAGGTAGGTAAGTGCAAGTTCCAGAGCATAGAAACGTACATGACGTCAGGCAAGGCAGTACAAATCTTCGATGATTACTTTCACACTAGTAATAAGAACTTTCACGCCATGTGCTGTCATCTGTGTCTGTAGAAATGTTTGCATTTCAGCCCGCAACAATTCCACTTCTGACAAGACAAAACATGTTGCAATAAATTGTATATAATTTTTATGTTTTACACACACACCAACTTCACCGGTACTCAGTGGCCTAGTGGTTAGAGTGTCCGCCCTGAGCTCGGTAGGTCGTGAGTTCAAACCCCGGCCGAGTCATACCAAAGACTATAAAAATGGGACCCATTACCTCCCTGCTTGGCAATCAGCATCAAGGGTTGGAATTGGGGGTTAAATCACCAAAAATGATTCCTGGGCGCAGCCACCTCTGCTGCTCACTTCTCGCCTCCCAGGAGGTGATCAAGGGTGATGGGTCAAATGCAGAGAATAATTTCGCCACACCCATTGTGTGTGTGACAATCATTGGTACTTTAACTTTATCTTTAGTCCAAGAACCATTAAAAATAGCTACCAAATAAATCAGAAGATACTCACAAGTTACTCAGTTCCTAAGTATTTTTATTTTACAAAATACTTAATCTTACTGAAGTAACTATTTTGATGACTACTTTGTACTTCTATTTGAGTCATGTTATTCTTAAGTATCAATCAATCAATCAATGTTTACTTATATAGCCCTAAATCACTAGTGTCTCAAAGGGCTGCACAAACCACTACGACATCCTCGGTAGGCCCACATAAGGGCAAGGAAAACTCACACCCAGTGGGACTTCGGTGACAATGATGACTATGAAAACCTTGGAGAGGAGGAAAGCAATGGATGTCGAGCGGGTCTAACATGATACTGTGAAAGTTCAATCCATAATGGATCCAACACAGTCGCGAGAGTCCAGTCCAAAGCGGATCCAACACAGCAGCGAGAGTCCCGTTCACAGCGGAGCCAGCAGGAAACCATCCCAAGCGGAGGCGGATCAGCAGCGCAGAGATGTCCCCAGCCGATACACAGGCAAGCAGTACATGGCCACCGGATCGGACCGGACCCCCTCCACAAGGGAGAGTGGGACATAGAAGAAAAAGAAAAGAAACGGCAGATCAACTGGTCTAAAAAGGGAGTCTATTTAAAGGCTAGAGTATACAAATGAGTTTTAAGGTGAGACTTAAATGCTTCTACTGAGGTGGCATCTCGAACTGTTACCGGGAGGGCATTCCAGAGTACTGGAGCCCGAACGGAAAACGCTCTATAGCCCGCAGACTTTTTTGGGGCTTTGGGAATCACTAACAAGCCGGAGTCCTTTGAACGCAGATTTCTTGCCGGGACATATGGTACAATACAATCGGCAAGATAGGATGGAGCTAGACCATGTAATTAATATTTTATACGTAAGTAGTAAAACCTTAAAGTCACATCTTAAGTGCACAGGAAGCCAGTGCAGGTGAGCCAGTATAGGCGTAATGTGATCAAACTTTCTAGTTCTTGTCAAAAGTCTAGCAGCCGCATTTTGTACCAACTGTAATCTTTTAATGCTAGACATGGGGAGACCCGAAAATAATACGTTACAGTAGTCGAGGCGAGACGTAACAAACGCATGGATAATGATCTCAGTCTCTTTAGTGGACAGAATGGAGCGAATGTGTGACTCAAAGGAGAGAGTTGGGTCGAAGATAATACCCAGATTCTTTACCGTGTCGCCTTGTTTAATTGTTTGGTTGTCAAATGTTAGAGTTGTATTATTAAATAGAGTTCGGTGTCTAGCAGGACCGATAATCAGCATTTCCGTTTTTTTGGCGTTGAGTTGCAAAAAGTTAGTGGACATCCATTGTTTAATTTCATTAAGACACGCCTCCAGCTGACTACAATCCGGCGTGTTGGTCAGCTTTAGGGGCATGTAGAGTTGGGTGTCATCAGCATAACAGTGAAAGCTAACACCGTATTTGCGTCTGATGTCACCTAGCGGCAGCATGTAGATGCTGAAGAGTGCAGGGCCAAGGACCGAACCCTGGGGAACTCCACACGTTACCTTAACGTAGTCCGAGGTCACATTGTTATGGGAGACACACTGCATCCTATCAGTAAGATAAGAGTTAAACCAAGACAGGGCTAAGTCTGACATACCAATTCGTGTTTTTATACGTTCTAATAAAATATTATGATCGACGGTATCGAAAGCAGCGCTAAGATCGAGGAAGTAATGTACTCTTAGGTGAGTACAATTTTTAGCTACCCCGCCCATCTCGGCTGAATTGTGCAAATGTATAAACGTTAAGACTTGTTCCGAACAAACAAAACCCCCCTGTATAAATGTCTCAGCCATAAATCAAATGTTTTAATGTTCCAACTCCCAGTTGAAAAATGAAGATGTGTCATATGTGAAGGCGCTCCACTCAGATGGAACATGAAAAGGTCGAGAGTTGCTTGTTGAACATGCTGTCATCCATCCTACTCGGTCAATTAACTTAAAGAGAATCAATGTTTTGAAACGCTTTTTGTAGATTGCGCTCAAACGAAAACGACGCCCTGACAGACAAGTGCTTAAGTTCCGTGTAAAAAGCTGCTGTGTTGGGTTTAACAAACATCAACGGGAGCCTTTGGGAGCCATTTTACCCTATTTGGGCCCCTTCTACACTATCTATCTGCTTTATTATCCAGGGTAAATCCCACCTAAGCTGGTCCTTGTCCACACAAACACAATAGTCGTTCAATTCTTTATTAGACATGTAAACAATGTGATGAAGAACTGTGATGTTTCCCTCTTGTTGTGGGTTCTCCTGGCCGACAGATCTTTGGGAGCCCGGTAGACAGTTTGAATTGAGTCTTTTAGTTTCATAAACACCCGGTGGTGACTTGCTTTCCACTAATATGATTTGTCTCTGGGCGTGTGTCTCTCTGGCTCCAACTCCAACCACGTGTCTTTGCCCGGTTGCTGCTAATAAAGGCGACAGGTGATTAGATAACAAACCTCAGCCGGGCAATCTACTCACCTTCCACACCGGTCCTTGAACACCCCACTCCGTGGCAGGACCGCAGGCCACGCCCCCCGTTACAAGAACATTTTACAACAATCAATCTAGGGATCTAGATATCTGGTTAGGACACTACTCACTCTTTTGCCTTCACCTTCATTGTTTGTTCGTTTTTGGTGACTTTATATACTCTGGACCAGGCCGGTGCAGTTATTTAGATGTGACAACCATCTGTTGTCACATCTGCCAGCTTTTCCCATTTCAATCCTAACATGTCCAAACACGCATTTACCTCTGTGAACAAGCCATTACTTGTGGTTGTCCCTTTTAATTGACTGCATGGCGGCCAGTTCCTCCGTGATTTGAAAGTCTGCAGTTATCCCACGTAAGAAGATGAGCAGCTGGGCGGTGTCAAGTACATCACAGCTCTCATCCAAAGCCAGCGAAAAACAGTCAAAGTCGGCAGTTCTGTTTTTCACCTTGAGCTTCAAGTTTCCAGCGATGGTCTCAACCCGCCTTGTTACAGTGCGTCGGGAGAGTGACACGTTCTCAAATGCGCCCCTCTTCTACGGATATAGCGTAACAGGGTCCAATAAGCACTCCTTAATAAATTCTGTCAGAAAACGCCTTACTTTTTCTGGCGATTTTGTGAGAAATGACGAAACCTGTCCTGATGGATGCATCTTTGGGGGTGTGAAATTTGGCAAAAAAGTCTTTGTGTCATAGTTTGTTGTTGACGAACCCCAAGATGCAGAGATGGAGGCAGGCATTGGATAGGAAAACATGATTCAAGTCGCCTGGACTACTGCAATGCACTTTATGCTGGCATTAGCCAAAAAGCTTTCTCCCGGTTGCAGTTAGTCCAGAACGACTTTTAACAGGGGCCAGGAAACGCCAGCATATAACCCCAATTCTTCAGAGTTTGCACTGGCTCCCTGTTCATTTTAGAATTGATTTTAAAACATTGCTGTTTGTTTTTAAATCTTTACATGGACTGGCACCTCAATATATCTCGGACCTCATCCAAATTTACATTCCTGCGCGCGCTCTGAGGTCCGAGAGCCAGTTCCAGCTCGTGGTGCCCAAGACCAGACTTAAGACCAGAGGAGACAGGGCCTTCTCTGTGGTCGGCCCTAAGCTCTGGAACACGCTGCCGCTCCATGTTCAAACTGCTTCCACAGTGGAGTGTTTTAAGTCTCGTCTTAAGACCCATTTTTATTCTTTGGCTTTTAACACTACGTGAGTTGTGTGGTCCTCTGTTCTCTGTTGTCCTCTGTGTTTTTTATACACTTTGATTTCTATTTTACTGTTTTAATTGATTTTACCCTTTAAGATAGTTTTTAATCATATTTGTTTTTATATTGTTTTTATTGTTTTTATATATATATATTTATATACATATACTTTTTTTAAATTTTATTTTATTTATTTATTTTTTATTTTTTTACAATTGTTTTAACACGGCTGTGCAGCACTTTGGAAACGTTATTGTTGTTTAAATGTGCTATATAAATAAAGTGGATTGGATTGGATTGGATTGGATGATTAATATAAAATACTAGAACAAAACCAAACAAAGGGTACAAACAAAAAGTGCGCACGTGGGCGGATCACAAACTAGGCTAAGAACAAACAAAACTGGAAGCAGGGAACAAAAGCCAGTAAGCTACAAATAGCTAACAAAATATAGCTTACCGCTACGCTGCAAAGATACGACAAGAGCAACAAGAAGTGACATCGACAATCCACGACACGACAGGTAGCAACGACACAAGAGCGACAATAATCCAGCACTGACTGGAGGAACAAAGCAGGTCAAATAGGAGCGGGCTGATTGACCACAGGTGTGGCCAGGTGCCAATCAGCCGCACCTAAGGGAAAACAGCACACAGGGAGACAAACAGAAAGCTGAACCAAAATAAGAGTGCTGAGAGGAACTGAGGACAGGAAATACTAAACACACACAGGAAAAACTAAATCACAAACAGTCAGTGGCAAGCCTGACACATTGTTGGGGTTGCCGATTTACCATCAACGCATCAGCCTCCCTTGCGCGCTCTTCATTAGACAGATTACGTTATTTTTCCTCGTACTTCGTCGTGTAAGTGGCGATTCAAATTATATTCTTTAAACACAGCAACCTGTGTACCACAAATTAAGCACACGGCTTTAGCTTTAACGTCTGTAAAGAAATACTCGGCAGTCCAAGTCTTGTAGAAAACACGGCATTCATCATCAACTTTTCTATTTTTAGCGTGAGCTGACATCTCGGGGGTAACCGTGCATCACTTGAGGCTGTGCACCTTCAATCCCAGGTTACACACGGACATACGTCCATAAATGGCACTTTTCAAAATAAAATCAGCACAGTTGTTTTGTCAAATTAATTTTGTAATTTGTGATTGCTGCCGTTCACATTTACTCACAATCATGCACACGCATATGTCCACACAGAAGTAATACAAATAACGCTTTTCAAAACAAAAGCACTGATGTATTGCACACTCGACATAGATACTTTTTTAAAAATGTATTTAGTAATGTAGGAATGGCCTCACGCGGGCCAGACAGGGATGCACAAACGGTGTGGCCCACGGGCCGCAGAATGCGATTAAACCACTTTGTGTATACATAGCCTAAAGATCGGGCGGGCATCCATGAATATCTGATCACACATGAAAACAAGAGGGAAACACAAAAGGATGATACAAGAGCACAGAGCTCCTGCCTACAGCAGCCACTACAGCAGCGCCATCTTATATATAGACTGGACTTTTAATATTGCTAGACCCACTCGACATCCATTGCATCCGGTCTCCCCTAAGGGTGGAGGGGGAGGGGTCACCCACATCTGCGGTCCTCTCTAAGGTTTCTCATAGTCATCTACATTGACATTCAACTGGGTTGTGAGTTTTTCCTTGCCCTTATGTGGGCTCTGAACCGAGGATTTTGTTGTGGCTCGTGCAGCCCTTTGAGACACATGCGATTTAGGGCTATATAAATGAACATTGATTGATGGTTGAAAATATAAAACATTCTCATGCATTTTTATCCATCAGTCCGTTTTCTACCCCACCTCTTCAAGAGGTTGCATTAATGGTAAAAAAGTGTTTTATTTATTGCTTAGCTCCAGAATAACAATGTTATTTAAAATAATAAGATACTTATTGTACTCTAAACATATTGGTGTTAAAAATGCAAGCATTTAGTTGTATTCAGTGTTAAAAAATATGATATTGCTCTCACGGAAATACATTTTGGCTTTCGTGGCTCTCTGAGCTAAAAGGGTTACCGACCCCTGCCTTAGGGTCACTATGTCAGGATCAAAACCCTCAACAAGTGTCATCGTTTGAGGTCCAATAAACAGTGATTATAAAGCTCAGTAAGTGAGCAATAAATATGCCAATGATTGTAATAGTTTGTAATGCTTCAAAACTGTACTGTTTCTTACTAAGGTAATCTTAGCAACATCTCTGAGAGGGTGTGTGCCCTCTGGTTACTCCAGCGTGATTGTGTCTGACGTCAAGTAGGATAGAGTGTAGTCTTGTGCTGAAAGAAGCTCTGCTTAACAACAACAGATTGGATTAATAACATTGCCCTCTTTTTCCAAGAGGGTTTCTGTGTATATTCAGACAGCGGGAGATAGGAATCTGATTGAAATATGATTTATGATCACTCAGGATGTGCCGATTGATCGGCCATGGATCCGTATCAGACGATTTTCATAGAAATATAACCACCATTGCTGAATATTGCCTTTTAGTGCCAATCCCCCGCTGACACTGTATTTATCTTTAGTCCTAGATACCAGCTAATTATGTTTGTCCATACAAAGTGTAGAGCCACTCTTCATAGCTAATAATAATCCCTTCCATTACGGAAAGTAAACTACAATTCTTTGCATCTTAAGTATCATTATCAAATAGGGATGTAATGGTATTTAAATACCACGGTATTGCAGTTTCAGAGTCCACACGATGCCGTGATGTGTGACGGTATCATAGGAAAACCTGGTGAATGTAGTTTTTTTCCCCGGCACTTTTGAGTTGGCCGGTCTGCAAGTAAAGTACAACTCCCAAAATCCTCTGGAAGCGTGGAACTCCGTAAAGAGAACTAAGAGAGGAAGCGTGCAGGAGAAGTGTGTTCATAGTAGATAAGAATTTGTTTTTTGTTTTTTTTGGGACATTTCATCTATGTCTCTCTATAACTTTTTTAATTATATTGCTAACGTGACCTGCTTTGTGGTTAGAGCAGGGGTAGGGAACCTATGGCTCTCGAGCCAGATGTGGCTCTTTTGATGATTGCATCTACAGTAGCTCTCGGATAAATCTCAGCTGACGTTGCTTAAGACGATAAGTAATTAATAATTCCGCTGGTAATCACAGTGATAAAAAAAATGTTCAAAATACAAAACATTCTCATGCACTTTAATCCATCCATCCATTTCTATCGCACCTGTTCAAGAAGTCGCATTAATGGTCAAAAGTATTTTATTTATTATTGGTTTCCTTCAGCATAACAATGTTATTAAAAAGAATAAGAGATGCACACATTAAGTTTTTTGTAATCAGGGAAAGTCCAAATAAAAGAGGAGGCGTAGAATTCTCTTGTCAGAGCGTGGTACGACACTACAAGTGTACAGGTCTACGCGTTTCTCCTCATTGAGCTAAATTGAATCCAGTCTCTGTTTAACTCCTTGCTTCTTGTCTGTTTAATAACAGTCATCAGTGTTTGAACCTGACAGTTGTATTCAGTGTTAAAAATATTATACGGATCTCACGGACATACATTTGAAAATGTTTGGCTTTCATGCCTCTCTCAACCGAAAAGGTTCCCGAGCCCTGGGTTAGAGTGTCCACCCTGAGACTGGAAGGTCGTGAGTTCAAACCCCGGCCGAGTCATACCAAAGAATATAAAAACGGGACCCATTGCCTCCCTACTGTGCACTCAGCATCAAAGGTTGGAATTGGGGGTTAAATCACCAAATTGATTCCAGAGCGCTGTCTCCGCTGCTGCTCACTGCTCCTCTCACTTCCCACGGGGTGAACATGGGGATTGGTCAAATGCAGAGGATAATTTCACCACACCTACTGTGTGTGTGTGTGACTATCAGTGGGACTTTAACTTTAACCAACAGACTAACAACCCCTGGTGAAAACATACATACTCTCTTCCTCATTCTCATTGTTTTTCTTTCCCTTTCACTTGTTAAGCCACTAAAATACATGCGGGGATGTGACGATGACATAATGGTACTAAACCAGGGGTGCCCATTACGTCGATCGCGAGCTACCAGACGACCGCGGGGGGTGTGTCAGTCGATCTCGAGCCAGGCTTTTAAAAAAAATAGACCTAAAAATTAGTGATCATCAATCTTCACCAAGACGTCACTTAAATGACATTCACGGTACCGGAGGGTCTTGTGAGATGACGCTGGCTGCTGCAAGATCATTATTATTAAAATATGACCGAGAGGAAGGCGAAAAACACTTTTTATTTCAACACTCTCGCGCCGTATCTTCCGTCAAAACTCTAAAGGCCGACTGCACATTTCCTATCTTCACAATAAAAGCCCTGCTTCATGCTGCCTGCGCTAACTAAATACAGAGTCTCGGAAAGCTGGCGTGCACAAGCGATCCCTCAGAAAGCTGGCGTGCACAAGTGATGTGCACGCCAGCTTTCCGAGACTCTTATTTTGTTAGCGCAGGCAGCATGAAGCAGGGCTTTTATTGTGAAGATAGGAAATGTGCAATCGGCCTTTAGAGTTTTGACGGAAGGGACGGCGCGAAAGTCTGTTGAAATAAAAAGTGTTTCTCGCCTTCCTCTCTGTCATTTTTTCATAATAATGAACTGGCAGCAGCCAGCGTCATCTCACAAGACCCTCGGGTGCCGTGAATGTCAATCAAGCAAGCTACGGAATTTGCCGCCAATGTTTTTCTTGTAAAGTGTATGGAAGCTGGATGAATTAGATGCCAAAAACCAACCACTTTCATGTGGTATTGTACAGAAAGGACAACTTTTTTTCTCCTCCATTTGAAAATGTGGGCGTTATCATCATTACTGTCTGATTCCAATCAATGCAAGTCATCAAAATCAGGTAATACACCAACTTATATTCTTGTCTTCGTGAAAGAAAGACATCTATATGTGTTACACATGCTTGTGTTATCATTAAACACATTTAACTTGTTTACAAAAATGTCTCTTTCATAAATAAATAAATATAAATGATATATATAAATGAGGTAGATCCCCTCGAGTTGGTCAATTGAAAAGTAGCTCGCCTGCAGAAAAAGTGTGGGCACCCCTGAACTAAACAATGTAAACGGAGAACCGCGTGTATGTTTATTCAAATATGTGCCTTCCTTCTTCCAAGTTATGTTTCAGTGGCAGCACAATACCCGGTTTACCTAGGACTTTATTTTGAGCGTCTGACCTATTTTGTGGTCTTGTATGGTATATACAGTACAGGCCAAAAGTTTGGACACACCTTCTCATTCAGAACACCACTGATGGTCCCAAACCCATTGATAAAGCAGGAAATTTCACTAATCAACCATGATAAGGCACACCTGTGAAGTGACAACCATTTCAGGTGTCTACCTCTTGAGGCTCATCCAGAGAATGCCAAGAGTGTGAAAAGCAGTAATCAGAGCAAAGAGTGGCTATTTTGAAGAAACTAGAATAGAACACATGTTTTCAGTTATTTCACCTTTTTTTTTTAAGTACATAACTCCACATGTGTTCATTCATAGTTTTGATGCCATCAGTGACAAATAATCTGAAAATAAAGAAAACGCATTGAATGAGGTTTGTCCAAACTTTTGGCCTGTACTGTATGCATACGTGGTGTGATTGATTGATTGATTGATTGATTGAAACGTGTATTAGTAGATTGCACAGTACAGTAAATATTCCGTAATATTGACCACTAAATGGTAACACCCCAATAAGTTTTTCAACTTGTTTAAGTCGGGGTCCACGTTAAACAATCATGGTAGGTACTAGGGGTGTGGGAAAAAATCGAGTCGAATCGAATGGAATACGTTGTGCAATTCAGAATCGATTCTCATTTTTGAAAAAATCTATTTTTTTTTATTTTTTTATCAATCCAACAAAACAATACACAGCAATACCATAACAATGCAATCCAATTCCAAAACCAAACCTGACCCAGCAACACTCAGAACTGCAATAAAAAGAGCAATTGAGAGGAGACACAAACACGACACAGAACAAACCAAAAGTAGTGAAACAAAAATGAATATTATCAACAACAGTATCAATATTAGTTTCAGCATAGCAGTGATTAAAAATCCATCATTGACATCATCATTAGACATTTATAAAAAGAACAATAGTGTCACAGTGGCTTACACTTGCATCGCATCTCATAAAATTGACAACACACTGTGTCCAATATTTTCACAAAGATAAAATAAGTCATATTTTTGTTTCGTTTAATAGCTAAAACAAATTTACATTATTTCAATTAGTTGATAAAACATTGTCCTTTATAATTATAAAATCTATTTAAAAAGATCCTGCTGAAATCCTATGTATTGAATGAATACAGAATCGTTTTGAATCGGAAACATATCGTTTTTGAATCGAGAATCACGTTGCATCGAAAAAAATCGATATATCATCAAATCGCGACCCAAGAATCGATATTGAATCAAATTGTGAGACACCCAAAGATTTGCAGTCCTAGTAGGTACACTGTGGTAGTCCACTGTGCCCCCATGCATGTTTAATTTCCTGCCAAAGAGCTGCAGTAGAACTTCACTACAATGAAAGTTGGATATTATACGGTGGCCAAGAAGTATACCGTATTTCCTTGAATTGCCGCAGGGCATATAATATGCGCCTGCCTTGAATTACTGCCGGGCCAAACTCGCTTCCCAAAATAATTACCGCATGCTTAGTATTACCGCCTGGTCAAAGTGGTGACGTCACGAGTGACACTTCCCCTGTCATCATTTTAAATCACTGATTTCAATACCGGTAATTTGAAATCGCATAAAGGGAAGACGATTAAGATCTATTCAGTAGGATTTAAGGTCCAAGCTGACATCACACTCAATTTTTTACTGCATACCTTTGGTAAGTTGCCGGAGTGAGAAGAGGTTTTAAAATAATTAGCGCATGCTTACTTTTACCGCATGCCCTTGGTAAGCGCAGGCGTGAGAAGAGGTTTTAAATTAATTAGCGCCCCGGCGGCATGTCAAGGAAATACGCTAATCCTAAATTTAAAAAATGAAAACACATTTACAGCATGGAAAACCAAATCACGACACTCTCAACCCCATGATATTGCAAAAATGCAAACTTATATGGAAAAACAAGTGTCACAGTACAATATATGACACCCAGTTGCAAACTAAGGAGAAGGTACAGGAAGTGATTGGAGCTTTTTTCACCATGATGTCGATACAAACATCTTGGTAATGAAGTGAAGTGAATTATATTTATATAGCGCTTTTCTCTAGTGACTCAAAGCGCGTTACATAGGGAAACCCAATAATTAAGTTACATTTAAACCAGTGTGGGTTTAATGATAAATTATATTATTTTGCTCTTTGAGTGAAAAGCAGCATTGTCAGTCTAAAGTCAAATGTTTGGACTTCTACAACAACATTGCAGAGACAGAGGATAGAATACATGCATAGCAAAAAAACACGCAATATGTGTGTCTTTTTCAGAAGCAAAAAACAGTTCCACAGCAACCTAGGATTGTACGGTATACCGGTATTAGTATAGTACCGCGATACTATTGAATCATATTCGGTACTATAGCACCTCTGAAAAGCACCAGCCCCCCCGCGCCACCGTCGTCGTCAAGTCGTGTCATTGCTGGTTTACGGGCAGACGAGCATGTTCGGTAACACACAATCACGGAGTATTTACAAGCAGGCACAGTGTATAGATAAAAAAGGGAGAACGGACACATTTTGGCTTGAAAACTAACGATAAAGGTGAAGTTATAACACTGAAACGCCCACCGGAAGAGGTGCTTTAAGACATGGCTAGCTAGCGGCTAACGCTCATCTGTCGTCAGCAGTGTTTTAGCTACTTCTAAATCACTAATCCTGGCCTCCATGGTGACAAATAAAATAAGTTTCTAACAAGTATCATCCCTGCAGGACGAGGAATAGCTAAACATGCTTCACTACACACCGTAGCTCACCGCAATCAAAATGTAAACAAATGCCATTGGTGGATCTACACCTGACTCTGTAATAGAGATGCATTGTAATGATACCAAGTACAATAGCGTATCTGGTCGATACGACTATGATTACGTCATATGATTACTACGTCAATATATTTTGGCATCACAACATCTTCTTTCGGTTTAAAAAAAAATGATATTATGTTTACAAAATCAGGAAGTATGAGGACTTTGAATGTGACCAATGTATGATCCTGTAACGACTTGGTATCAGGTTGATATCCAAATTTGTGGTATCATCCAAAACTAATATAAAGTATCAAACAACAGAAGAATAAGTGATTTTAACATTTTAATGGAAGTGTAGATAGAACATGTTAAAAGAAAAAGTAAGCAGATATTAACAGTAAATGAACAAGTAGATTAATCGTTCATTTTCTGCCACTTGTCCTTAATAATTTTGACACAATAATAGAATGATAAATGACACAATATGTTACTGCATATGTCAGCAGACTAATTTAGGAGCCTTTGTTTGTTTACTTACTAATAAAAGACATGTTGTCTTGTATGTTCACTATTTTATTTAAGGATAAACTTGCAATAATAAACATATGTTTAATGTACCAGAAGAGTTTTGTTAAAATAAAGCCTACAATGCAATTTTTGTGGTGCCCTTTATTTAGAAAAGTACCGAAAAGTGTTGAAATAATTTTGGTACCGGTGCCAAAATATTGGTATCGGAACAACACTCCAGCAAACTAATAAAAAAAAAACATATTACAAACTACTGTTAATTGACATATTTAGCATAAGAAATGGAACTCAATCAATCAATCAATCAATGTTTATTTATATAGCCCTAAATCACTAGTGTCTCAAAGGGCTGCACAAACCACTACGACATCCTCGGTAGGCCCACATAAGGGCAAGGAAAACTCACACCCAGTGGGACGTCGGTGACAATGATGACTATGAGAACCTTGGAGAGGAGGAAAGCAATGGATGTCGAGCGGGTCTAACATGATACTGTGAAAGTTCAATCCATAATGGATCCAACACAGTCGCGAGAGTCCAGTCCAAAGCGGATCCAACACAGCAGCGAGAGTCCCGTTCACAGCGGAGCCAGCAGGAAAACATCCCAAGCGGAGGCGGATCAGCAGCGCAGAGATGTCCCCAGCCGATACACAGGCGAGCAGTACATGGCCACCGGATCGGACCGGACCCCCTCCACAAGGGAGAGTGGGACATAGGAGAAAAAGAAAAGAAACGGCAGATCAACTGGTCTAAAAAGGGAGTCTATTTAAAGGCTAGAGTATACAAATGAGTTTTAAGGTGAGACTTAAATGCTTCTACTGAGGTGGCATCTCGAACTTTTACCGGGAGGGCATTCCAGAGTACTGGAGCCCGAAATGAAAACGCTCTATAGCCCGCAGACTTTTTTTGGGCTTTGGGAATCACTAATAAGCCGGAGTCCTTTGAACGCAGATTTCTTGCCGGGACATATGGTACAATACAATCGGCAAGATAGGATGGAGCTAGACCGTGTAGTATTTTATACGTAAGTAGTAAAACCTTAAAGTCACATCTTAAGTGCACAGGAAGCCAGTGCAGGTGAGCCAGTACAGGCGTAATGTGATCAAATTTTCTTGTTCTTGTCAAAAGTCTAGCAGCCGCATTTTGTACCAACTGTAATCTTTTAATGCTAGACATGGGGAGACCTGAAAATAGTACGTTACAGCAATCGAGACGAGACGTAACAAATGCATGGATAATGATCTCAGCGTCTTTAGTGGACAGAATGGAGCGCATTATAGCGATATTACGGAGATGAAAGAAGGCCGTTTTAGTAACGTTTTTAATGTGTGACTCAAAGGAGAGAGTTGGGTCGAAGATAACACCCAGATTCTTTACCGTGTCGCCTTGTTTAATTGTTTGGTTGTCAAATGTTAGAGTTGTATCATTAAATAGAGGTCGGTGTCTAGCAGGACCGATAATCAGCATTTCCGTTTTTTTGGCGTTGAGTTGCAAAAAGTTAGCGGACATCCATTGTTTAATTTCATTAAGACACGCCTCCAGCTGACTACAATCCGGCGTGTTGGTCAGCTTTAGGGGCATGTAGAGTTGGGTGTCATCAGCATAACAGTGAAATCTATGCTGACTAGTCTAATGTACAAGGGCTCTGACGAGCATGGAACTCTGGGCCCTATTAAAGTTCCTGTCATCTTCTGACGCCCTCTAGCAAAGCAAAACGATGTCATTAAAGCAAACCCTGACATGGAAATCAGCATAATTTATGGCATCATGCATAATGTAGTCGCCTGCATGCATCTGTCATACACGCTTCATTGAAAATATCTCAATGGTCAGTCATCTGATCACAACAATACCTGGTGGTGAAAAGATTGGCACTCTACTCATCTTTGTCTGCGATACAAAGTTTATGAGGAGGTGGGGTCTTGAGTTGAAGGCAAATTCTGCTGACCAAAAGGGATGATCCTTTTGAGCATGCAGATTTAATTGGTTAGTTCACTTCCTGTACTTATAGTTAGGATTGTTTGGAACTTTGTCAAGGTTCCCTATTAACCGATCCAAACAAAATTGACCCTCCCTGTGTTTTTTGGGTGAAAATCATGCTTTAAGAGATGCTTTTCTTACATTCACTTACCTTGCTTAATGTCACCCAGTTAAAAACGCGTCTTTTTGATCTGTTCCTCTGATCTTCCTCTTCCCGTTCTAATTTTAGAAATAGTTTCAAAGCGTCATGGCCGTTTTTTTTTTTCGTCTTTTATCTAAAATTGTCTTGATGTGTGTTTTTGAACACCCAGAGTTCTACGCATAAATAATATCAGCACGATTAACTCACTAGAACCACAACCCTAGGCTTTTTGTGGCCTTAATAAACAAATTGAGTTTGGGGTAAAGAGGTTGTTCATGCTCTCGCTATAAAATTATTCAGTTTATATACAATCATTTCTAATTCCCAGGAATTAATTTATAAAGGTCAAGAACCAAAACACAGTGATAAATGAGTTTTCTGTGTTACTCTTGGCGACCCGAAGTAGATTTGACTATGGTAGTCTGGGCGTAAAAAAAAAAAACCAAACAAAAATGCAGTACAATTAAGCAGAGGTGGGTAGTAACGCGCTACATTTACTCCGTTACATCTACTTGAGTAACTTTTGGGATAAATTGTACTTCTAAGAGTAGTTTTTATGCAACATACTTTTACTTTTACTTGAGTATATTTATAGAGAAGAAACGCTACTTTTACTCCGCTCCATTAATCTACAAATAGCTCGTTACTCGCTACTTTTTTTTTTATCGATCTGTTAATGCACGCTTTGTTTGTTTTGATTTTGTCAGACACACATTCAAAGTAGGAACTACGCATGCCTGCGTTTCACCAATCACATGCAGTCGCTGGTGACATTGGACCAATCAAACAAAACCAGGTGGTCACGTGAAAGTCACACGTCGAATCCGACCTAAAAAAGTTGAAAAACTTATTGGGGTGTTACCATTTAGTGGTCAATTGTTCGAAATATGTACTGTACTGTACAATCTACTAATAAAAGTTTCAATCATTCAATAAAAATTGTAACGGAAAAAGAAACTTTTTATTTCAACCGTACTTCCTGTTAAAAGCCTAAAGACTGATCGCACAGTTCCTGTCTTCACAATAAAAGTGCCGCACCATCGCGCCTGCGCTAACTAAATAAGAGTCTTCGAAAGCCAGCGCAAACAAGCGAGCAAGCTACGGAGTTTGCCGCCAATGTATTTCTTGTAAAGTGTATAAAAACGAATATGGAAGCTGGACAAATAAGATGCCAAAAACCAACGACTTTCATGTGGTATTAGACGGAAAAGAGGAACTTTTTTTCTCCTCCATTTGAAAATGTGGACGTTATCAGCACTATACTGTCTGATTCCAATCAATACAAGTCATCAGAATCAGGTAATACACCAACTTATATTCTTGTCTTCATGAAAGATAGGAATCTATATGTTAAACATGCATGTATATTAATTAAAACACCTTTAACATGTCAACAAAAATGGCAAAATAAATAACTATAAATTATATACTGTGTGTGTATATATATATATATATATATATATATATATATATATATATATATATATATATATATAATGTATGTATATGTATATGATATGTGTGTGTATGTATATATGAGGTAGATCACCTCAACTTGGTAATTTATTAAGTAATTGATTAACGTTGAAAAACTTATTGGGGTGTTACCATTTAGTGAACCTGCAGTGCCCTCCAAGGTTCACAGTGGTGTTGTACTCTTACTTGAAGCTGTCTCAGGTGTTTTTGGTATGTAAAAATACGTTTTTTTTCAGTATATAGTATCAGACCTTTTCATTAGGTACGCCTGCAACGTCACATAATGGTTTGCTCTGGCAAGGAGTTGTGGAGTCGCAGCTTTTTCTGAGGTTGTTCAAGATGAGAATCCTCTCTGTCTTTGTGTTACGTGACATTCACTTGACCGAACATTAAGACTTCTATCACAGTCGCATGTGCTCACATTGCAAGGGCCGCATCAAAAATACTATTGCAAATCAAAATAAAAAAAAAAAAAAAAAAATATATATATATATATATATATATATATATATATATATATATATATATGTTACAACATCTAACCTGATAAAATTATGTTTAAGTTGAGACTACTTTCTGCTTCTTCCATCCATCCATCCATCCATTTTCTACCGCTTATTCCCTTTCGGGGTCGCGGGGGGCGCTGGCGCCTATCTCAGCTACAATCGGGCGGAAGGCGGGGTACACCCTGGACAAGTCGCCACCTCATCGCAGGGCCAACACAGATAGACAGACAACATTCACACTCACATTCACACACTAGGGCCAATTTTTAGTGTTGCCAATCAACCTATCCCCAGGTGCATGTCTTTGGAAGTGGGAGGAAGCCGGAGTACCCGGAGGGAACCCACGCATTCACGGGGAGAACATGCAAACTCCACACAGAAAGATCCTGAGCCTGGATTTGAACCCAGGACTGCAGGACCTTCGTATTGTGAGGCAGACGCACTAACCCCTCTGCCACCGTGAAGCCCACTTTCTGCTTCTTTTCATTCCTAAATTATTTTATTGTCAATTATTTTAATTTAATATTGAATGAACGAAATACAAATAAAAATGGAAATATATTATGTAAAACCCAAAGACACTGAAATACCGTTGGAGGACTCTCCCTAATGCAGTGGTTCACCTGCTGGCAGGTCTTGCACACTGCATCTTGTGTGCTGTGGTAACACACTGCCATCTTGTGGCTACTCCTAGCATCACATAGTTGCTTCTCATTCTCCCCTTTGAACCTGCAGTGCCCTCCAAGGTTCACAGTGGTGTTGTACTCTTACTTGAAGCTGTCTCAGGTGTTTTTGGTATGTAAAAATAAGTTTTTTTTTTCAGTATATAGTATCAGACCTTTCCATTAGGTACGCCTGCAACGTCACATAATAGTTTGCTCTAGCAAGGAGTTGTGGAGTCGCAGCTTTTTCTGAGGTTGTTCAAGATGAGAATCCTCTCTGTGACTGTGTCTTTGTGTTATGTGACATTCACTGGACCGAACGTTAAGACGTCTATCACAGTTGCATGTGCTCACATTGCAAGGGCCGCTTCAAAAATACTATTGCAAATCAAAATTTAAAAAAAAAATACAGCTCTTATATTGGCTGTCGTTAGAGCAGGGCCATTCAACTGGCAGCCTGGGGACACCATACTGGCCCCTAAGTTCAGTTCATAACTTAGGAGACACAAATTTACAGAAAATTCCTAAAACCTTAGAGTCTTCCTGTAAAGAAGAACTTAGACCACTGTAAACACATTGGCAGATCCTTGCATTTAGATTTTAACATTACTAGCAAACAAGACCTGGGATTTCCACAACTGGATACACTTTGTTTTCATAATGTGAATGCTGTAACTAATCAATCAATCAACCAACCAATCAATCAATCAATCATACTTTATTGCAGACTCCAATGTCCAGGTAGACATACAATCACGTACAGTACATAAAACAAACAAAATACAGGATAAAAGGCATCATCACATAATATTAAACAGTGCTTGTGCATATTCAATAAAAGGCCTCTAATAAAAAAATAAAAGCAGCAATATAAAGAAAAAAAAGGTTCAAAACCTATAAAGGCTTAGTGGCCACATGCGTGGACAGCACCTTTTAGTTTTTATTTCCAAAATTGAGTACACTACTAAATTGGGGTCATATGGCCGCTTATCTGGACACTTATACTGCCACCTTGTGGTGTTAGAAGAGTATAACATACTATGGAATTTTGAAAAAAAAAAAAGTGTAAAAATAAGAATTAGCATGTCACTAAACATGCAGTACACATTTGTGTATTTATGGACTAAGTACATCATATAAAAATATTATTTTTAGTTAATATTCTAATTAGTGTCCAATAAGCCCAAATAGCAAAGAAAAATCCAAAAAGCATGTAAACAAACAGCTTGGGCCTTAATTGATATTAAGAGGATATATGTATATCCATCCATCCGTCCGACTTCTTCCGCTTATCCGAGGTCGGGTCGCAGGGGCAGCAGCCTAAGCAGGGAAGCCCAGACTTCCCTCTCCCCAGCCACTTCGTCTAGCTCTTCCCGGGGATCCCGAGGCGTTCCCAGGCCAGCCGGGAGACATAGTCTTCCCAACGTGTCCTGGGTCTTCCCCGTGGCCTCCTACCGCTTCGGGCATCTGGTCAGGATGCCACCCGAACGCCTCCCTAGGGAGGTGTTTAGGGCACGTCCAACCGGTAGGATATATATATATATATATATATATATATATATATATGCAATTTAAAAATGCATCTACACATTGTATAAAAGGCACAGATACCAGTGTTTCCATCAATACGATTGGTACCTAACAGAACTACACTAAGGATTGGTTATTTGTATAATAAGATCATTCTTTTCTCAGGGTGGCGTGGAAAGTGTTCATCCCTAAATCACAAAAAAGCTTGCTGGCACTACTACTACTACCTAACTCTGGTGTTGTTGTGTTGTAGCGGGTTTACTTCAGACGCAGTCAGTAGTCATTTGTTCAACTTATTTAATTATGCTAGTTGTGTTGTTTAATGTTCCATTTTAGGTCCTGTTGTTTTCATCGATCGGGCTATTCAAGTGGTGGCCCCCAAGCTCAGTTAGAAAAACTATTTTTGCGGCAAACTTTTAAAAACACCAGAGCGCTGACAAGGTTTTTTGCAGAAGGTCCTTAAAAACAGCATAGCACTCCTGTAACTCTGACAAAATAAAACAACCAGTGATTGGAGCAGATAATTGTTGGTCACAAAAAACATTCATGAAGTTTGGTTCTTTTATGAATTTATTATGGGTCTACTGAAAATGTGAGCAAATCTGCTGGGTCAAAACAAATATTAAAGGGGAACATTATCACCAGACCTATGTAAGTGTCAATATATACCTTGATGTTGCAGAAAAAAGACCATATTGTTTTTTAACCGATTTCCGAACTCTAAATGGGTGAATTTTGGTGAATTAAACGCCTTTCTATTATTCGAACTCGGACCGATGACGTCCCAACGTGACGTCACATAGGTAGTCAATCCGCCATTTTCTCAAATACATTACAAACACCAAGTCAAATCAGCTCTTTTATTTTCTGTTTTTTCGACTGTTTTCCGGACCTTGGAGACATCATGCCTCGTCGGTGTGTTGTCGGAGGGTGTAACAACACGATCAGGGACGGATTCAAGGTGTCTTACGTGGCGTGTGCATTAATTAGCACGGCATGCTAATCGATGCTAACATGCTATTTAGGCTAGCTGTATTTACCTTTGTAGCTATATTTTCATCCAGCCTTTCCCTCCACCCACATTTAATGCCAAACAAACACTTACCAATCGAAAGATTTAAGTTGCTCCAGTGTCACAAGATGCGAAAGTCCCGATCGTTTGGTCTGCACATTTTATCGGCGATGCTAAGGCAGACATGGCACAGAGATGTATGGATATCCTGCAGATGCGTTTCCAACGATAAAGTCAACGAAATCACAAAGGTGAGTTTTGTTGATGTTTTTGACTTATGTGCTAAACAGACATATTTGGTTGCGGCATGACTTCCAGCTAATCGATGCTAACATGCTATTTAGGCTAGCCATATTTACCTTTGTAGCTATATTTGCATCCAGCCTTTCCCTCCACCCACATTTAATGCCAAACAAACACTTACCAATCGAAAGATTTAAGTTGCTCCAGTGTCACAAGATGCGAAAGTCCCGATCGTTTGGTCTGCACATTTTATCGGCGATGCTAAGGCAGACATGGCACAGAGATGTATGGATATCCTGCAGATGCGTTTCCAACGATAAAGTCAACGAAATCACAAAGGTGAGTTTTGTTGATGTTTTTTACTTATGTGCTAAACAGACATATTTGGTTGCGGCATGACTGCCAGCTAATCGATGCTAACATGCTATTTAGGCTAGCTGTATGTACATTTGTAGCTATATTTGCATCCAGCGTTTCCCTCCACCCACATTTAATGCCAAACAAACACTTACCAATCGACAGATTTAAGTTGTTCCTGCACATTTTACCGGCGATGCTAGGGCGGACATGGCTCAGAGATGTATGGATATCCTGCAACACTCAATCGTTGGTTAGAAGGCGATTGCCGAATAGCGTCAATAGCTTTTCGCTCAATAGCTTCAGTTTCTTCTTCAATTTCGTTTTCGCTATCTGCCTCCATATTCCAACCATCCGTTTCAATACATGTGTGATCTGTTGAATCGCTTAAGCCGCTGAAATCCGAGTTTAAATCCGAGTTTAAATCCGAGCTAATGTAACTATATCTTGCTGTGCTATCAGCCATGTTTGTTTGTATTGGCATCACTGGATGACGTCACAGTAAAATGGACAATGGCTTCACAGAAAGCGAAAATCAGGCACTTTAAAGCCTTTTTTCGGGATATTCCATGATGGGTAAAATTTTGAAAAAAAACTTAGAAAAATAAAATAAGCCACTGGGAACTGATTTTTATGGGTTTTAACCCTTCTGAAATTGCGATAATGTTCCCCTTTAAAAATAAAATGTACTGTATATATATATATGTATGTTTATTTTTATTTTTTTAAGAAATGTGTGTTGCTTTAGTAATTCATGCACACACTTCAGTTAAAGTTGAATGGCTGCTGAAGATGAGGGACTCCAGAGTCCAGAGAGTCCACTCCACAACTTGAATGGAACTCTTACTCTGCTGGGCTGCACTGAAGGGAAGACACACACACACACACACACACACACACACATGCAGAGGAACTATACGCTTTGCCAAACAGAGAGTCCACAAAGAACGAGAGTGTCAGCCCATGAACACGAGCAGAAAGATTTGCATGATGTGACACGTGCTGTTGTGTGTGTATGTGTGTGAGCCGATATCACGTGTGTGTTTAAATGTTAGTTTGTCTGCTTAAGTAGTGCCCAGGAGGGATGGTGGATATGCTGGATACGTTTTGATAGCCATGTAAATGATGTGCGGCTTAAATGTTTTCATTATAGGAGGTGAGTGCATGTGTTGTGTTATGGAGCATATTTGAATAGAATTAGAGTTGTTGTGTCATTGTGTGCGATAACGCTTCAGGCTTGCTGAGGTGTGGGTCATTGATGTGCAAAAAGGTTATTGTGCATGTGTGTGTGTGTGTGTGTGATATCTGCCCTAAGTGATTGTAGTTACGTGTGTATGTATCAGCCAATGTGTGCATGTGTGTGTCGGGGCAATGTACCGGCGTTCACCCTGTACCAGAGGAAGGGTTCATTTTGACTTCAGCGAGGAAGTCGTCAGGAAACTCCACGCCGCCAACCATGGCCACGCTCACAGGTTAGGAGACATGGCTAACCACAACAGTGCACACACTCTTTTTGTCTTACAGTGATTCTTTTTTGTGTTGTTTAGTCTAGTGTTTTATCTGTTGTCAAGTTGTGATGGGTATTGTTTGCATTTTAAGTTAAAGTACCAATGATTGTCACACACACACACTAGGTGTGGTGAAATTTGTCCTCTGCATTTGACCCATACCCTTGATCACCCCCTGGGAGGTGAGGGGAGCAGTGAGCAGCAGCGGGAATAATTTTTGTTGATTCAACCCCCAATTCCACTCCTTGATGCTGAGTGCCAAGCAGGGAGGTAATGGGTCCCATTTTTATAGTCTTTGGTATGACTCGGCCGGGGTTTGAACTCACAACCTACTAATGCTAAGGGCGGACACTCTAACCCAGGGGTGCCCATTACGTCGATCGTGATCGACGGTCGATCTCGGAGGGTGTGTCAGTCGATCTCAAGCCAGGCATTAAAAAATATACATAAAAATGAGCAATCATCAATCATACCAAGACTTCACTTTCGTCAGTTGTTTGACATTCTCGGCACCCGAGGATCTTGTGAGATGACGCTGGCTGCTGCAAGCTCATATTTAAGAAAAAAATCACTAACAGGGCGCACGCAGAGAAACACATTTTATTTCTAGAGACTCCGTACCTACTGTCAAAACTCTAAAGACCGACTGCACAGTTCCTGTCTTCACCATAAAAGACCTGTTTCATCCTGCCTGTGCTAACAAAATAAGAGTCTCAGAAAGCTAGCGTGCACAAGCTAGCAAGCTACGGAGTTTGATGCCAATGTATTTCTCCCCCCCCCTCAGCGACCGCTTTCTCACTTGCTTGCCCACCCGCACAGTCACTGACGTCACTCACCTGCTGCCAGACATTAAAGGGCCACACACATATGCTACTCTCATAACAAAGTGTTTAAAAACGAGTATGCAAGTTGGACAAATGAGATGCCAAATCCAACCACTTTCATGTGGTATTGGACAGAAAGGAGGACTTTTTTTTTCCTCCATTTGAAAATGCGGACGTTATCAGCACCACTGTCTAATTCCAATCAATGCAAGTCATCAGAATCAGGTAATACACCAACTTATATTCTTGTCTTCATGAAAGAAAGGAATCTATGTGTGTTAAACATGCTTGTATTATCATTAAACACCATTAACTTGTTAACAAAAATGTCTCTTTCATAAATAAATAAATATAAATTATAAATAGGAATGAGGTAGATCTCCTCGACTTGGTCAATTGAAAAGTAGCTCGCCTGCAGAAAAAGTGTGAGCGCCCCTGCTCTAACCACTAGGCCACTGAGTAGGTTATAACTGGGGGTAAAGTGGTACTTTCGAAACTGTGGCTGAACAGTAGGGATGTGTATCAAATCCGGTATTTTTACAGGCACCGACCAAAATCCATCGATTGACACATCGATTGGTATCGATTGTTGTAAAATTAAACGGTGACAAATTTTGATGCATTTGTTGCACTTGGCTTAATGTCCGGGGACAGACTCTTTAGGCTCAAACAGTTCAATCAATCAATCAATGTTTATTTATATAGCCCCAAATCACAAATGTCTCAAAGGACTGCACAAATCATTACGACTACAACATCTTCGGAAGAACCCACAAAAGGGCAAGGAAAACTCACATCCAGTGGGACGCCAGTGACAATGCTGACTATGAGAAACCTTGGAGAGGACTTGGCGGGTAAACAAGCAGTCAAGCAGCACTCAGCCAAACTGCTTCTAGGCATAGTGGCAATTTTAGTTATGTTAACCAAGCAACTACAACTGATAGGAAACACTCGAGCGTAAAGTAAGGCTACACTTTAACAAAACGCGCTAGCTTGATCGTGTCATATACATGCTAACTAGGGCTGGGTGATATGGCCTTTTATTAATACCTCGATATTTTTAGGCCTTGTCACGATACACGATATATATCTCGATATTTTGCCTTAGCCTTGAATGAACACTTGATACATATAATCACAGCAGTATGATGATTCTATGTGTCTACATTAAAACATTCTTGTTCATACTGCATTAATATATGCTCATTTTAAACTTTCATGCAGAGAAGGAAATCACAACTAAGTTAATTGACCAAAAGTGTATTTATTAAACAGTTATTAAGCAGTGGCACAAACATTCATGTCATTTCCAAAACAGAAAGTGCAAGATTGTCAGCGACATTTTAAATAAGCTATTAGTGCACTTTTGTGCATGATGTCACTAAGATGACATATCAAAACAACACTAAATTAAAGTGCACTTTTTGTACAGAACGCCACTACAATAGTTTAAAACAAATAAAGTGCACTTTTGTGCATGATGTCACACAAGATATTTCAATAACTGTCAAAGAAAAATGAGCTGCGTAATAGAAAATCAAATAGTGTATGTCCTTCGCTATGTGGTAGGTTCCTGTGGGCGTTATCTCCTTTTGTTGTTGACTATTTTTTTCATACGATGTTGATGTGGAAATGGTTGCTTCGGCATTTTGTTGGTGTGGCACCGAACGGAGATGTTGACATGCAGAGTTTCAAGCACTCTTCGTTCTCTAGCAGTTGACTTTTCAAATTATGCTACTTTAGTAGAGCTGCTACTTTTTGTACGCTTTTGCCACATACTTGACATATTATGGTTGTCTGTTCGACATATTCCCACTTGAAGCCAAACCACCGCCAGACGATGGTGTTTTCTTGGGAATTAATTCTTACTTCATTTGTTACCAGATTCACACCTTCTTTCTCTCGTATTACCACCCATGCCGCTACCTCTCTGCTACACGAGGGCCTATGATGTTGTATGTGACGAATGTAAGAAGGTGCGCTTGTTTCATGTGTCTGTGAGAAGGAGAGACAGGAAAGAGTGGGAAGAGCCTGAAGTATAATGCCCGCAGCTAAAAGCAACTGCGTGAGAACGTATACTTGAATAGCACGATATAGTCATATTCTATATAGCACTGAGACAAACTCGCGATATATTTAATATATCGATATATCGCCAGGGGCTTCCCGGTGGAAGAAGGGTTAGTATGTCTGCCTCACAATACGAAGGTCCTGAGTAGTCAGGGTTCAGTCCCGTGCACGGGATCTTTCTGTGTGGAGTTTGCATGTTCTCCCCGTGACTGCGTGGGTTCCCTTCGGCTTCCTCCCACTTCCAAAGACATGCACCTGGGGATAGGTTGATTGGCAACACTAAATTGGCCCTAGTGTGTGAATGTTGTCTGTCTATCTGTGTTGGCCCTGCGATGAGGTGGTGACTTGTCCAGGGTGTACCCCGCCTTCCGCCCGATTGTAGCTGAGATAGGCAGCAGCGCCCCCCGCGACCCCAAAGGGAATAAGCGGTAGAAAATGGATGGATTGATGGATTAATCGCCAAGCCCTAATGCTAACCATTAGCATTAGTGATTTTAAATGGCGATTACAACACCTCTAAATTTGGTAGTGAGAACTACAACTAAGATGCACATTACAATCAAACAGCAGGTGTGTATTGATATCAGCATTGGTATGGCCAATACAGCTTGTAAAACTACCAGTATTTGGAAAATTATTTTTAAAAAGTAATTAATTACAATTATTTGTTGCTTTGCCCAAAATGTAATTGTTAGGCCAGGAGTGGCATAGTTTTGTGGTGGTCGTTTCCCCGTTTCCGGAAGCAGCGTACTGGTGAAAAAAATTATTTATTTCCATAACCAGGCAAGAATACAAAACAGTGCCGACGGCACGGGAAGCCACGCTAGAGCTCAGCAAAAAACTTGCCAAAAACAGGGAACAAGAAGCAGGTAGAACCTGCTTGTTGTCACATGTTGCAAATACAAAACTGCCAAGCATGGTGTGGCGAGAGGCAGGAATAAATATCTCTCTGATTAGTGACCGGGAGCAGGTGAGCGTCCCGGCCACTAATCAGGGGCAGGTGACAATAATCAGCACCCATGGCAACAGGGAACACAAAAACAGGGGTGCTGAAACAGAACTAAACAACTGAGGGAATCTCAAACTAGATTACTTGTTACTAGTAAAAGTAATTTATAACATTATCATATAACAGCGTCATTCAAAACACTGGCAACTACTTGGTTTTGGAGCGATGCCCAAATGAATTTAAACCCAAAATTAATGTAATGTATACAAACAACAGAAGAATAAGAACTTAATACATTTTAACAAGTGTCGATAGATACATGTTCCAAAAGAGAGTAATCAACTGTTAGCAACAAATTAGCAAGTATATTAATAATAGTTTTGGGAAAGTCATGCAACCCTATATGATGCAATATATGACCACATACAGCATACTTGCCAAAACTTACGGATTTTCCGGGAGATTCCCGAAATTCAGCGCCTCTCCCGAAAACCTCCCGAAATTCAGGCGGAGCTGTAAGGTACACCCCCTCCAGCTCCAGACCTGACTCAATGTTGTGACCCTCTTAAACAGGACAATACTGCCATCTACTGTACATAGAATAGAATGTAGATATATTCTACATTTAAGTGCAGTCAAGGAACATGCATTAGGGAGTCTGTTCTGAAGCCCACAGTAAAGAGACGTAACTTCATCACGTCGCCTGGTTATTGACTCCAACCCAATATATTACACCGCCGACAAGCAAAATGAAGAAATGCGCCTGCAAGTTCCAGAACGATTGGAAACAAGAATTTCAGTTTATCCAGGAGAGTTTGAAGGGGAGGGGTATGTTGCCTGTAAATTTTGTAGAACAGACTTCTCCATTGAACACGGCGGCCGAGCAGATATACTCAGCCATGAACGGTCAGCAAAGCACAAAGCGTCCGCCGCGCAGCATCGTTAACAACCCAATATTATGGGCCACCTCACAAAATGGAGACCCGACGGTGTAACTTATGCTGAGACAAAGATGGCTATGCTGATAGCTGGAAGCAACATTCCATTCTCATTTGCGGATGTCTACAACAAATCCGTGAAGGATATGTTCCCGGATTCGGAGCTCGCTCGCTAATAAGCAAATGGCAGACCAAAGGTTACTCAAATAGTGAAAGGTAATGGTTGTTGTTGTTTTTTAGTAACCAGCAAGCACAGTACAGTTAGTAGAACAACTGTGTTTTTATTACTGTGTATTTGATAGGTGCCGTCTGAAATTCAACTATTTCTTTTATTTATATATATAATAAAATAAATATATATAGCTAGAATTCTCTGAAAGTCAAGTATTTCATACATATGTATACATATTTATATATATACATATATATATATATATATATATATATATATATGTATATATGTATATATATATATATATATATATATATTAACCACGCCCCCTGCCCCAACCAGGCCCCCACCCCCGACCATGCCCCCCACCCCCCACCTCCCGAAATTGGAGGTCTCAAGGTTGGCAAGTATGACATACAGTATGTCAGCAGCCAAAATTAGGAGCCTTTATAACAAGTTTTAAAATGTTTCTATCCCAAATAATATAGTGTGATATATACTGTTTTCGCAAGATGCTGCAATATGTTGTGATAGAGATTTTAGGTCATATCGCCTATTCCTACATTGTTGCAGGTGGCTGAGTCTGCCATAATTTAGCACTAAAGTGAGTCACTAATAACTCCTTGTTTCCAGTCTTGCTATTAGTTTATGTCGGCATCAGTGCCAATGTAGAACTGACTTTTAGGCACTACGGCACCCATTTCCGTTGTGCTGAGAACAGATGTACCGTTGTCTGTCGGTATTTTAGGCTTCCTGTATATATTCAGTGTGGAGTCCTACATCCTCTTTTGCACGTGTCTGATGGAAACAAAGCAACTCCTCCTGTAACATTTCCCCCCATCAGTAGCATTAGAACACAGGGGCACTATAGAGCAGTGGTCCCCAACCTTTTTTGCACCACGGACCGGTTTAATGCTGGCATTGTTTTCAGGGACCTGCTTTCCACATGTGCCAGATAAATACAGCAAGAGTAAGTGAATGAAAAATACAACATGGGCAGCACGGTGAAAGAGGGGTTAGTGCATCTGCCTCACAATACGAAGGTCCTAAGCAGTCCTGGGTTAAATCCCAGGCTCGGGATCTTTCTGTGTGGAGTTTGCATGTTCTCCCCGTGACTGCGTGGGTTCCATCTGGGTAATCCGGCTTCCTCCCACCTCCAAAGACATGCACCTGGGGATAGGTTGATTGGCAACACAAAATTGTCCCGAGTGTGTGAATGTGAGTGTGAATGTTGTCTGTCTATCTGTGTTGGCCCTGCGATGAGGTGGCAACTTGTCCAGGGTGTACCCCGCCGACCGCCCGAAAGTGGCTGAGATAGGCTCCAGCGACCCCAAATGGGACAAGTGGTAGAAATGGATGGATGGCTGAAAATACAACTTACTGTAACACTGAATTAGTGGGAGCCCTGGGCTTGTTTCTTTGCAATGAGAGAAACAGACATTGTGTGTCATGTTTAAGGCTAGAAGTAAAACATTACCAGCAAATTTACAAAAAAATGTTTGTCATCACTTCTGAGAACACAGAGCATAGAAGAAAAGGTCATTTCAAACAACAATATTCAAAGACAACTTTAAAACAAATGTCTAAATCAGTGGTGGGGGTAAAATTGTGGAATTCTCTTTACAACGAGATAAAAAACTGTAAAAATATATTCCAATTGAAAAAAATATATAAAGATAGAACAATAAGATCATATGGACAGCCATAAGTGTTTACATTTTGTTTTTTATTTATTATTTTACTTATGTTTTGTCTGGATTTGTATTTGCTCTGTATCATTCCATGAGGTGTATATTATTATCAATCAATTAATCAATCAATCAATGTTTACTTATATAGCCCTAAATCACTAGTGTCTCAAAGGGCTGCACAAACCACCACGACATCCTCGGTAGGCCCACATAAGGGCAAGGAAAACTCACACCCAGTGGGACATCGGTGACAATAATGACCCAGTGGGACGTCAGTGACAATGATGACTATGAGAACCTTGGAGAGGAGGAAAGCAATGGATGTCGAGCGGGTCTAACATGATACTGTGAAAGTTCAATCCATAATGGATCCAACACAGTCGCGAGAGTCCAGTCCAAAGCGGATCCAACACAGCAGCGAGAGTCCCGTTCACAGCGGAGCCAGCAGGAAACCATCCCAAGCGGAGGCGGATCAGCAGCACAGAGATGTCCCCAGCCGATACACAGGTGAGCAGTACATGGCCACCGGATCGGACCGGACCCCCTCCACAAGGGAGAGTGGGACATAGGAGAAAAAGAAAAGAAACGGCAGATCAACTGGTCTAAAAAGGGAGTCTATTTAAAGGCTAGAGTATACAAATGAGTTTTAAGGTGAGACTTAAATGCTTCTACTGAGGTGGCATCTCGAACTGTTGCCAGGAGGGCATTCCAGAGTACTGGAGCCCGAAATGAAAAGGCTCTACAGCCCAGAGACTTTTTTTGGGCTTTGGGAATCACTAATAAGCCGGAGTCCTTTGAACGCAGATTTCTTGCCGGGACATATGGTACAATACAATCGGCAAGATAGGATGGAGCTAGGCCGTGTAGTATTTTATAAGTAAGTAGTAAAACCTTAAAGTCACATCTTAAGTGCACAGGAAGCCAGTGCAGGTGAGCCAGTACAGGCGTAATGTGATCAAACTTTCTTGTTCTTGTCAAAAGTCTAGCAGCCGCATTTTGTACCAACTGTAATCTTTTAATGCTAGACATGGGGAGGACCGAAAATAGTACGTTACAGTAATCGAGACGAGACGTAACAAACGCATGGATAATGATCTCAGCGTCTTTAGTGGACAGAATGGAGCGAATTTTAGCGATATTACGGAGATGAAAGAAGGCCGTTTTAGTAACGCTTTTAATGTGTGACTCAAAGGAGAGAGTTGGGTCGAAGATAATACCCAGATTCTTTACCGTGTCGCCTTGTTTAATTGTTTGGTTGTCAAATGTTAGAGTTGTATCATTAAATAGAGGTCGGTGTCTAGCAGGACCGATAATCAGCATTTCCGTTTTTTTGGCGTTGACTTGCAAAAAGTTAGCGGACATCCATTGTTTAATTTCATTAAGACACGCCTCCAACTGACTACAATCCGGCGTGTTGGTCAGCTTTAGGGGCATGTAGAGTTGGGTGTCATCAGCATAACAGTGAAAGCTAATACCGTATTTGCGTATGATGTCACCTAGCGGCAGCATGTAGATGCTGAATAGTGCAGGGCCAAGGACCGAACCCTGGGGAACTCCACACGTTACTTTAACGTAGTCCGAGGTCACATTGTTATGGGGGACACACTGCGTCCTATCAGTAAGATAAGAGTTAAACCAAGACAGGGCTAAGTCTGACATACCAATTCGTGTTTTGATACGTTCTAATAAAATATTATGATCGACGGTATCGAAAGCAGCGCTAAGATCGAGGAGCAGCAACATAGATGACGCATCAGAATCCATCGTTAGCAATAGATCATTAGTCATTTTTGCGAGGGCTGTCCCCGTGCAGTGATTTGCCCTGTAACCGGATTGAAAGGTTTCACATAGATTGTTAGACGCTAAGTGTTCATTTAACTGCTTGGTTTGGTTTATACTTTATGAAGTTTTGCACTTGTTGTGTTTTTCTTGTGTTTTTTGTTTTTGATTGTTTCATTACATTTGGATATATGTGTCGGCTTAAATGATATTCATGAAGTAAGATAATGTACTATGTCAAAGGGGGCAGGAAATGACAAGATTTTCTTCATCCTGCTCCTTCTCAGGAATTGTGTGAATTTAAATTGTATAATTGTGATATAATTATGTATCGTTCTAAATGCACATCAATGAATGAGATAAATAAAAATGAAATGAAAAAAAAAATGAAATATGGAAATCAGTCTTTGGCTACAATCTGTCACATTTATATCTTGTATGTTCATTAATGTGCAAAAAAGTTGGTCAAAGATCATCTTCATGTCCATCCATCCATCCATTTCCTACCGCTTATTTCCTTTAAGGGGCGGGGGGTGCTGGTGTGTATCTCAGCTACAATCGGGCGGAAGGCTGGGTACACCCTGGACAAGTCGCCACTTCATCGCAGGGCCGACACAGATAGACTGACAACATTCACACTCACATTCACACATTAGGGACCATTTAGTGTTGCCAATCAACCTATCCCCAAGTGCATGTCTTTGTCATTATTATAATTATATCATATTCAAATGTCAATGCAAGAATAGGTTGATGTGTTTACAGTGGTCCATGTTCCTCTATACAACATAACCTTTCTAGTCTTCTTTGGAATTTGTTGCAAAAAAGTTGGTGTCCCAAGTTTTAAACTGAACTTGGGACATTGTCATTCCCGAGCCGCCAGTTAGAATTCATTCAGTATGCTGACAGTGCTAGATGCATTTGAAAAAAAATAATAAAAATAAACTGAAATTTCAGAGGTTTTACAAAACTATAGCGTTGACCTTTGAAGAATTACACCCATTTTATTCAGAAAACAAAATTTTCTCGTAGGTAAGTGAAAAGAACGCTTGATTGAATTGGCCTTTGGAAAAAAATGTTGCATTTCTGGGAGAAACACAAGAATGTCTGCAGTTGCAAAATGTAATGTGTTATTTATGAATCCATGATGTTAGTGTGACGCTCCTTCTCGCAATAAATAGAAACACATGTCCGCATGGTGGATATTCATGCACGTGTTTGAGAATCGGTGCCTTTCATAATGTAAGACGCAAAGACAAACCGTACAATCTTCCAAGGCACTGAGTGTGGTTAAGAATGGAAATATGCTAGCTACTTTAACTGGTGTATTTACGCTATGTCTGAATTCTACTTCAGGACATAACTCATTGGCGCATGATGAACGTCTCTAATCAGGTTACGGAATAAATGAATTGTGAAAAAGTAGGCTAGGTTTCACCCCAGGAGTATTTTGTCTCAGGTGGAGAAACATAAGGTCACTGGCTGGGTGGGATTAGGTCGTAAAAAATAATTCTAGTCTTGAGATGGACTAACTGAGGCTGAACAAAAAACCTCTCTATTTGTTTCATATTGAAGAACAAACACCCACTAATTTTAAAGCAGCATTGTGTAGCATGCATACTTGCCAACCCTCCCGGATTTTCCGGGAGACTCCCGAAATTCAGCGCCTCTCCCGAAAACCTCCCGGGACAAATTTTCTCCTGAAAATCTCCCCAATTTCAGCCGGAGCTGGAAGCCACGCCCCCTCCAGCTCCATGCAAACCTGAGTGACGTGCCGACAGCCTGTTTTCACGTCCGCATCCCCACAAAATAATACAGTGCCTGCCCAATGACATTATAACTGTAGAATGATCAAGGGCAAGGTCTTGGTTTCTTATGTGGGTTTATTGTTAGACAGTTTCATTAACGTCCTCCCAGCGCAGCAACAACACACAACAGCAGTCACGTTTCCGTCTACCGTGAAGCAGTTCGTCTGCCGTGAACAGCAATGTTGTGACACTCTTAAACAGGACAATACTGCCATCTACTGTGCATGTATATGTGACAATAACATCTACGGCTTTTAGAGCAGTGGTTCTCAACCTTTTTTCAAAGATATACCCCCTGTGAACATTCAAGTACCCCCTAATCAGAGCAAAGCATTTTTGGTTGAAAAAAAGAGATAAAGAAGTAAAATACAGCCCTATGTCATCAGTTTCTGATTTATTAAATTGTATAACTGTGCAAAATATTGCTCATTTGTAGTGGTCTTTCTTGAACTATTTGGAAAAAAAGATATAAAAATAACTAAAAACTTGTTGAAAAATAAACAAGTGATTCAATTATAAATAAAGATTTCTACACATATTGCGATGAGGTGGCGATTTGTCCAGGGTGTACTCCGCCTTCCGCCCGATTGTAGCTGAGATAGGCACCAGCGCCCCCCGCGACCCAAAAGGAGAATAAGCGGTATAAAATGGATGGATGGATGGATTTCTACACATACTCCGATGCGGTGGCGACTTGTCCAGGGTGTACACCGCCTTCAGCCCGATTGTAGCTGAGATAGACACCAGCGCCCCCCACGACCCCAAAGGGAATAAGCGGTAGTTAATGGATGGATGGATAGCTGTAAATATACTCCTCCCCTCTTAACCACGCCCCCAACAACGCCCTGCCCCCGAATCACGCCCCTCGCCCAACCCCTGACCACGCCCCCCCAACCCCACCTCCCAAAATCGGGGGTTTCAAGGTTGGCAAGTATGGTAGCATGTGTGTAAGTAAGATATACTTTACATTCTGGTTGATGCAAGACTGGCTTGTAATTAGGGGTTTGATATTGTTTGCATATTATCTGATACATGTGCCATGTTGGTACTTAACGACAACAGTTGACTCAGTGGTGACTAAATCTCATTCTTGTCTCATTTCAGGGCTTCTAAAATAATATTGCGGTGACCTGGCAGTTATGTTTTGGGTCAGAGTCAAGAATTACCGTTAGTTTGATCGACTGGTTGATTGAATTGATTAAGGTGGACCCCGAGTTAAACAAGTTGAAAAGCTTATTCGGGTGTTACCATTTAGTGGTCGATTGTACGGAATATGTACTGTACTGTGCAATCTACTAATAAAAGTTTCAATCAATCAATCAATCAATTGTGAGGCCGTGAATGTGTACAGGCTGATTCCTGGCTGGTGATTGGATTAGAAGGGAGAAAGAGCACGTGTGTGTGAGTTCTGATTGACTGAGACTTTTGTTAGTACAAACCCTGTTTCCATATTAGTTTGGGAAATTGTGTTAGATGTAAATATAAACGGAATACAATGATTTGCAAACCATTCTCAACCCATGTTGAGTTCAATATGCTACAAAGACAACATATTTGATGTTCAAACTGATAAGCATTTTTATATTTTGCAAATAATCATTGACTTTAGATTTTGATGCCAGCAACACGTGACAAAGAAGTTGGGAAAGGTGGCAATAAATATTGATAAAGTTGAGGAATGTTTATCAAACACTTATTTGGAACATCCCACAGGTTTGCAGGCTAATTGGGAACAGTTGGGTGCCATGATTGGGTATATAAGCAGCTTCCATGAAATGGTCATTTATTCACAAACAAGGATGGGGTGAGGGTCACCCATTTGTAAGCAAATTGTTGAACAGTTTTAAAACAACATTTCTCAACGAGCTATTGCAAGGAATTTAGGAATTTTACCATCTACGGTCCGTAAATCATCAAAAAGTTCAGAGAATCTGGGGAAATCCCTGCACGTAAGCGATGATATTATGGACTTTTGATCCCTCAGGCGGTACTGCATCAAAAACCGACATCAGTGTGTAAAGGATATCACCACATGGGCTCAGGAACACTTCATAAAACCACTGTCAGTAACTACAGTTGGTTGCTACGTCTTTAAGTGCAAGTCCAAACTCTTCTATGCAAAGCCAAACCCATTTATCAACAACATCCTGAAACGCCGCCGGCTTGGCTGGGCCCGAGCTCACCTAAGATGGACTGATGCAAAGTGAAAGGTGTTCTGTGGTCGGACGAGTCTACATTTTAAATTATATTTGGAAACAGAGGACGTGGTTTCCTCAAGAACAAAGAGGAAAATAACCGTTCGGATTGTTATAGGCGCAAAGTTCAAAAGCCAGCATCTGTGATGGTATGGGGGTGTTTTAGTGCTCGAGGCATGGGTAACGTACACATCTGTGAAGGCACTATTAATGCTAAAAGGTCCATACAGGTTTTGGAGCAAAATATGTTGGCATCCAAGCAACGTTATCATGGACGCCCCTGCTTATTTCAGCAAGACAAGTGTTACAACAGCGTGGCTTTGTAAAAAAAGAGTGCGGGTACTTCCCTGGCCTGCCTGCAGTTTAGACCTGTCTCTCATCCAAAATGTGTGGCGCATAATGAAGCGTAAAATACGACAGCGGAGACCCCGGACTGTTGAACGACTGAAGCTCTACATAAAACAAGAATGGGAAAGAATTCCACTTTCAAAGCTTCAACAATTAGTTTCCTCAGTTCCCAAACGTTTATTGAGTGTTGTTAAAAGAAAAGGTGATGTAACACAGTGGTGAACATGCCCTTTCCCAACTACTTTGGCACGTGTTGCAGCCATGAAATTCTAAGTTAATTATTATTTGCAAAATAAAAAAAAGTTTATGAGTTTGAACATCAAATATGTTGTCTTTGTAGTGCATTCAACTGAATATGGGTTGAAAAGGATTTGCAAATCATTGTATTCCATTTATATTTACATATAACACAATTTCCCAACTCATATGGAATCGGGTTTGTAGATTGCACAGTACAGTACATATTCCATACAATTGACCAATAAATGGTAACACCCCAATAAGTTTTTCAACTTGTTTAAATCGGGGTCCACGTTAATCAATTCATGGTAAAGTGGGTGCATGTTGGGAAAGACACGTCGCTACAGTCAGTCACTATTAATTTAGCGTGGAAATAAGACTGCCCACGGTGCCGGACGACTCTGGGTCAATCTGCGTTCTCAGTGAAGGCCTCACATCTGTGGAACTCTTTGCCACTGGAGTTAAAGTCACAGTCGAAAAGTAAACTTTTCTCCACAAAACTGAAAAACGGGCTTTGGGTGTAGTATGGACAAATGGGGCCAATTAGTTTCAATTAGTTTATATTTTTGTACTTATTTAAAAGCCTAACCAGGGACGAGGGTTGCAAAATAGCCTGTGGCTATAAGTCTTATGTACTTTGACATCGGTTACCTGTGGGTAGCAATGTTTAATTGTACTGTCCCTGTCAAAAAAATACATGAATAAGGCACCAATTTACGGTAGTTTGTCGGTGTGGTTACTATCTTTTACGCCGTCAGCCTTATGGTACTACTTATCGCCACCACAGTGGATATGTTTATTTTACTTTTTATTCATAGCTGTATATAGAAGTGTCTGGTTGTATCTGCTGCTTTAATGTCTTTAATGTCCTCTGTGTTCTTTGATGTTTGATGTTTCCCTCTTACACACATGGAAGAGGGATGTGTACTATGGCTATGAGTTGTTTTTTTTTTTCCCCTTGGCCTCAGTCTGCACCCCCACTCCAGGGCCTAGGCTAAGACCGATTTTTAAATTTTATTTTAATCTTCAATTTTTTTTATTCACCCCCCCTTGTTTACCTGTATGTCATCTTTTTTGTAAGGGGCGCTGGAAGCCGGCAGACCCGTCAGCGATCCGGTTCTGTCTGATCTTGAATGGGATTGTGCTGAAAATTGTAATTTTCCTGACGGAATAAATAAAGTACTATCTATCTATCTATCTATCTATCTATCTATCTATCTATCTATCTATCTATCTATCTATCTATCTATCTATCTATCTATCTATCTATCTATCTATCTATCTATCTATCTATCTATCTATCTATCTATCTATCTATCTATCTATCTATCGGTACGCATCACTTTTAATAAACACATTAACTTCCATGACACTGTTAGGGATACGTATCGAAGTCTATACTTTTTTAGGTACTGATCAAATTTAATTTGTGCATATGGCGCAAAGAATTATAAGGCGCACTGCCGGTCTATTTAGGTCTATTTTCTTACAAAAGGTGCACTGGATTATAGGGTACATTAAAGGGGTCATATTGTGATATAAAACCCTTCCTTGTGGGGACGGCGTGGCGCGGTGGTAGAGTGGCCGTGCGTAACCCGAGGGGCCCTGGTTCAAATCCCACCTACTACCAACCTCGTCACGTCCGTTGTGTCCTGACCAAAACACTTCACCCTTGCTCCTGATGGGTGCTGGTTGGCGCCTTGCATGGCAGCTCCCTCCATCGGTGTGTGAATGTGTGTGTGAATGGGTAAATGTGGAAGTAGTGTCAAAGAGCTTTGAGTACCTTGAAGGTAGAAAAGCGCTATACAAGTACAACCCATTTATTTATTTATTTATTTGTGGTCTACATAACAAGTGATGCTGGTTCTTTGGTCAAAATGTTGCATAGATGTTGTTTTACAGACCATCTTCAAGTCGCTTTCTGACCGTCTCTTCAGGATGCGTCGTTTTGTTGGGCGGTTTTATTTACGTGCCTCCACTTTGACAGCATCTTCTCCCCGTCATCGTTTTTGAACCGGTGGTTTTAGTACTTCCGTAGCACGTCTATCGACAGTTATAAGTTATAAGTTACTGTACACTACTTTATATTACAAAATGGAAACACATAGGATAGAGAGAAGAAAAAAAAGAGCTTTTTGACTACATTCAATCCAATCCAATCCACTTTATTTATATAGCACATTTAAACAACAATAACGTTTCCAAAGTGCTGCACAACCAAGTTAAAAACAATTGTAAAAAAAATAAAAATAAAATAAAATAAAAAAAAGTATATATATATATATTATGCTCCACCAATGACTGAATAAAAACAAAAAATAAATAAATATAAAACCAATAAAAACAATATAAAAACAAATATGATTAAAAACTATTTTAAAGGGTAAAATCAATTAAAACAGTAAAATAGAAATCAAAGTGTATAAAAAACACAGAGGACAACAGAGAACAGAGGACCACACAACTCACGTAGTGTTAAAAGCCAAAGAATAAAAGTGGGTCTTAAGACGAGACTTAAAACACTCCACTGTGGAAGCAGTTTGAACATGGAGGGGCAGAGTGTTCCAGAGCTTAGGGCCGACCACAGAGAAGGCCCTGTCTCCCCTGGTCTTAAGTCTGGTCTACATTGTTGGTCTACAAAGCACTTTGGGTATACTTCTACCATTAATGGATAATCCGCTGACGTCAATTGAACAGGCGTCATCCTGCAGTCCACACGTATCTCTTATGTGTGATTGTCATCTACTGTTTACATTTTTCATTACACCATGTACCACGTGACATTGCAATGAGGTCGGTTAGCACAACCAGAATTAATTTGTACATTAGGCACGCTGTAGATTTTTGAGGAAATGAAATGATTTTAAGTGTGCCTTATAGTCTGAAATTGCAATTTTCCATCACAACAAAGCAAGCATGCCTAAAAGAAAGCATTCAAAAGTAAGGCTGCTTATTTTAAAATGCACAAGATTACATTAGATACGCTATATACATGCAATAGCGATTTAACATGGTGATTTATACACCTCCAAATTTGGTAATACATCTAAAACTAAGATGCTACTTACAATCATACAGCAAGTATCTAATATGTACAATACTTACAGTACTGATAATTTAAATGGATCAACAAAAGACTAGACTGGCACATTCATCATATTAAAGGCAAAAACAAGGGTTATGGACCAACTGAATGATTGCATGCTTACTAATTACACATGTGACTCAGAAGTGCAAGAAAACCAAAAACAACAACAGGCCTGCACAGTTATTATTATCATCCATCCATCAATCCATTTTCTACCGCTTATCAGCTCACTGGTAAATGCTACAAAAAATCGTATTAACAAAATTAACAGTTGCTACCATATAAACACACACAAAAATACAGCTAATTGGTATCGTAAAGCAGTGTTTTTCAACCTTTTCTGAGCCAAGACATTTTTTTATTGAAAAAATCCTGAGGGACACCACCAACAGAAAACAAACAATTAAACTCAGCAGCCGATATTGACAATAAAAAGTTGTTCTCGTAATTGTTGGATATGAATTCAAACCACAACCAACCATGCATCACTATAGCTCTTGTCTCAAAGTAGGTGTACTGTCACCACCTGTCACATTGCGCTCTGACTAATTTTAGTGTTTTGATGTTTTCCTGTGTGTAGTGTTTTAGTTCTTGTCTTGCGCTCTTATTTTGGTGTTGATTGTCAAGTACGGATGTACTTTGTGGACGCCGTCTGCTCCACACGCTGTTAGTCTTTGCTGTCATCCAGCGTTCTGTTTCTGTTTACTTTTCAGCCCGTTCAGTTTTAGTTTGGTTTTGCTTAGCCATCCCTAAGCTTCAATGGCTTTTGTTTATTTTTAAGCATTAGATACCTTTTTTACTGCCTTCCGCTGTCGTCTGCATATTGTGATCACGACAAACCATGTTCCTGACATCTACAAAGCAATTAGCTACCTACTGCCACCTACTGATATTTAAGACTATTGCACAGTTACTCTGCCGAGCTCCAGACAGTACAGACAATAATTACTGGTTTGCAAAAAATATTTTTAGCCCAATTAAGTGAAATTACCTAAAATTACGGCACACCAGACAATATTTCATGGTACACTAGTGCAGTGGTTCTCAATTGGTGGTATACGTACCCCTGGGGGTACTTGAAGGTATGCCAAGGGGTACGTGAGATTTTTTTTAAATATTCTAAAAATAGAAACAATTCAAAAATCCTTTATAAATGTGTTTTTTATTGAATAATATTTCAACTATATATTCATGTAAGTTCATAAACTGTAAAAAATAATTGCAGCAATGCAATATTTAGTTTTGACAGCTAGATTTTTTGTGGACATGTTCCATAAATATTGATGTTAAAGATAATTTTTTTTGTGAAGAAATGTTTGGAATTAAGTTCATGAATCCAGATGGATCTCTATTACAATCCCAAAAGACGACACTTTAAGTTGATGATTACTTCTATGTGTAGAGATCTTTATTTATAATTGAATCACTTGTTTATTTTTCAACAAGTTTTTAGTTACTTTTATATTGTTTTTTTCCAAATAGTTCAAGAAAGACCACTACAAATGAGCAATATTTTGCACTGTTATACAATTTAATAAATCAGAAACTGATGACATAGTGCTGTATTTTACTTTATCTCTTTTTTTTTCAACCAAAAATGCTTTGCTCTGATTAGGGCCTGCATACCCCAAATAACCCTTTCAAGTGGTCTACAATAGCCTGGTCTCCTAATAGTACACCTGTATTAGAAGTTTGGCACACTTCAACTGCTCTTGCAAAGTCTATTTTTTCCATTTTCCGTTCTTTTTAAATAGAATCCCTTAATAATTGTTACGGGCAGGTATGTTTTTCCTCTACCTCTGTAAAAAGTACTGTGCTATTTGTGTTGAAAAGGAGAAGTACACAGATGGCTCACTTTGTTGTGCAGCATGTTGAGATCAGTGGATGCAAATGTGTTTGAGACACACTTGTTGGCTGGCTTAATATTCTTAATCACTCTTGTGCATCGTGTTTCTTTGTATATCATAGTCTGCTTTTGTTTGGCATACAGTACAGCAGCACACAAGACACCCTGCACCATATACTGTATAGCAGGGGTCACCAACCTTTTTGAAACCAAGAGCTACTTCTCGGGTACTGATTAATGCGAAGGGCTACCAGTTTGATACACACTTAAATAAATTGCCAGCAATAGCCAATTTGCTCAATTTACCTTTGATAAATTAGATGGATTAGATTAGATAGTACTTTATTTATTCAGTCAGGAGAGTTCCTTCAGGAAAATTACAATTTTCAGCACAATCCCATTCAAGATCAGACAAACATTAAAGGGAGACAGAACAGGATCGCTGACGGGTCTGCCGGCTTCCAGCGCCCCTTACAAAAAAAGATGAGATACAGGTAAACAGGGGGGGGGGGGGGGAATAGAAGATTAAAATAAAATAAAAAAAATCGGTCTTAGCCTGGGCCCTGGAGAGGGGGTGCAGACTGAGGCCAAGGGAAAAAAACAACAACTCATAGCCATAGTACACATCCCTCATACATGTGTGTAAGAGGGAAACATCAAACATCAAAGAACACAGAGGACATTAAAGACATTAAAGCAGCAGATACAACCAGACACTTCTACATACAGCTATGAATAAAAAGTAAAAGAAACATATCCACTGTGGTGGCCTCTGCGGTGTTCCACGCCATCGTCCGCTGGGGTGGAGGGAGGATGGCCAGAGACAGGAGTAGACCCAACAAAGCAACCAGGACAGCCGACTCCACTCCCGGCCAGTGTCCAGTCCGCATGGATGAGCGAGGATACGTCCAAGGAGACTGAGGTGTCCGACACCCGCTCACCCAGCCAAGACACCGCGAGGCCTCTCCGTCCCAGCGCTCAGTGGGAGAGATTTATATATATAAATCTATATATATAAAAAAAAAAAGGGTATTTCTGTCAGTCATTCCATTGTACAGGTTTTTTTAAGAAAATAAATGATGAAAAAAACACTTAATTGAATGATTTAAAAGAGGAGAAAACACGGAAAAAATTAAAATAACATTTTGAAACATAGTTTATCTTCAATTTCGACTCTTTAAAATTCAAAAAATTAATCGAAAAACTAGCTAATTCGAATCTTTTTGTGCCACTGCTTAATAACTGTTTAATAAATACACTTTTGGTCAATTGACTTAGTTGTGCATTCCCTCTCTGCATGAAAATTTAAAAGTAGCATATATTAATGCAGTATGAAGACGGATGTTTTAATGTAGACACATAGAATCATCATACTGCTGTGATTATATGCATCAAGTGTTCATTCAACGCTAAGGCAAAATATCGAGATATTAGATTAGATTAGATTAGATAGTACTTTATTTATTCCGTCAGGAGAGTTCCTTCAGGAAAATTACAATTTTCAGCACAATCCCATTCAAGATCCGACAAACATTACAGGGAGACAGAACAGGATCGCTGACGGGTCTGCCGGCTTCCAGCGTCCCTTACAAAAAAGATGACATACAGGTAAACAAGGGGGGACGGGGGATGGGAGAAAAAAATAGAAGATTAAAATAAAATAAAAAAAATCGGTCTTAGCTTAGGCCCTGGAGTGGGGGTGCAGACTGAGGCCAAGGGAAAAAAATAAAACAACAACTCATAGCCATAGTAGACATCCCTCTTACATGTGTGTAAGAGGGAAACATCAAACATCAAAGAACACAGAGGACATTAAAGCAGCAGATACAACCAGACACTTCTACATACAGCTATGAATACAAAGTAAAATAAACATATACACTGTGGTGGCCTCTGTGGTGTTCCACGCCATCGTCCGCTGGGGAGGAGGGAGCATGGCCAGAGACAGAAGCAGACCCAACAAAGCAACCAAGACAGCCGACTCCACTCTCGGCCAATGTCCAGTCCGCATGGATGAGCGAGGATACGTCGCATATATATCATGTATCGTGATATGGCCTAGAAATATCGAGATATTAAAAAAAGGCTATATCGCCCAGCCCTAGGACCAGTACAACGTTGGGTTAGCCGCTAAACTGAGACAAAAAAAGCCGGTGCCATGGAATTAATCGAACGATAAATGAAAATGAACCCGATAACTTTGCCATAATAGATAAATCAACATGTCGGGGGGATGTTTGTTTCCTTTGTCTCTCGGTTTTAAAATGAGGGTTCACTCTGTGCATCGCTCTCAGCACCTGAGTGCAAAAACAAAGACTTCGGACTTTGTGAGACTTCTTTATTTTCACGTAAACACACTCATTTTTGTGGTGCGGAGGCATTTATTTTGGCATGGGGGTGCACCATGATCGATTACTTCAAGGGAAAACCCTGTACCTAGCTCAGTTCCACAAAGGAGTTGTGTTGACATCAGACCTGCCGTCACAGTCATGACCTGCCTGGACAGGTCACACTTTGTGTGTTGTGTTCCTGTGCCTTTGAGTTGAGTGAGTCTCATGCCTCATTGTTTGTTCCACTTCCTGTGCTTTTCCCCTGCCTTGTTAGTCACTATGTAGCACTGACTCAGTACGCCGGCCTCTGATTAGTGATCAGGACATTCGGCTGGTGCTGATCATTAATCAGAGGGCGTCATATGCCAGCCTTGCTTCCCAATTGGGGTTGGATCATTGCAGACTGTTTGTCCATCTTTTTTTTTTTCTTTTTTTTCCCCTTGGCCTCAGTCTGCACCCCCTCTCCAGGGCCCAGGCTAAGACCGATTTGTTTTTATTTTTTATTTATTTATTTTTTTTAAATTGTTTTTATTTTTTTATTTTTATTTTATCTTCTATTTTTTTTCTCCCCCCCTTGTTTACCTGTATCTCATCTTTTTTTGTAAGGGGCGCTGGAAGCCGGCAGACCCGTCAGCGATCCTGTTCTGTCTCCCTTTAATGTTTGTCTGATCTTGAATGGGATTGTGCTGAAAATTGTAATTTTCCTGAAGGAACTCTCCTGACGGAATAAATAAAGTACTATCTAATCTAATCTAATCCAGCCATCTATTTTCTATCGCTTGTCCATTTTTTGGGTCGCAGGGGGTGCTGGAGCCTAACTGTGTTGCATGTAATTCAGGGTTTCCCTCTAATGTAATTGAATGTGGCGCGTTTCCATAGCATTTTTTTTTACTGCCACACTTCGAAAATAAAGTCACTTTTTCTTTACTTGAAAACAAATTAATATAATATCATTTATTGTAGGGCAGGGTTGGAGGGGTTTGTACGGCTGCCTCACAATGCGAAAGTCCTGGGTTCGATACTGCGCTCGGGATCATTCTGTGTGGAGTTTGCATGTTCTCCCCATGACTGCGTGGGTTCCGTCCGGGTACTCCGGCTTCCATGCACCTGGGGATAGGTTGATTGGCAACACTAAATGGTCCCTAGTGTGTGAATGTGAGTGTGAATGTTTTTTGTCTATCCATGTTGGCCCTGCGATGAGGTGGCGACTTGTCCAGGATGTACCCAACTTCCGCCCAAATGCAGCTGAGATAGGCTCCAGCACCCCCCGCGACGCCGAAAGGGATAAGCGGATAAAAATGGATGCATTGTAGCCCTTAGAAGAAATCACACAATATCCGACGCTATGTTTAACTTTTATTACCAATCTTATAATAACAAACAGCACAATTTCAAATGTATTCACCTCCCGTGCAAACACTTCCCGGACACAAAACAACACTTCCTCATTCTCTGTCAATCACCTTTCAGGCACGGACGATGTGTTTGCAAACATGGGAAAAAGTAACATCAAATCCAAACCACACAAACATAAAACATTAACACCAGGTGGGTGTTACAGTACGAATTGATACATATAGCCTATTGTTTGCACACTTTTGACGAGTGATGTACCGAAAAATACATTGATTACCGAAAACCACGCTGCCGAAAGCGGATGTAAACAAAACGCTAGCCATTGGCTGTAGCGTTGTCAACATGTCTGCAATGTTGACGTAACTTTAATCTATCCCAGCAATGCCCGCGGACTGCCATCTACAAAATGTGCAAATATTTAGCCAGTGATGGCTTTTAAAGAGGGAAAGTCCAACTTGAGCAACAGCAAGTGTGACATTCGTCAGGGACATCGAGTAACAGAAGTAGAGTCTCTAACAATTACGTTTTATAATAACACCATAAAAAGATTTGTTGCTAGTGTTTTTTGATAAAAAAAAAAAACAACAGAAAAACTAATTAAACATATACAGTCCCGATCTAAAGTTTACATAAACTTATAAAGAACATAATGTCAAAGCTGTCTTGAGTTTCCAATAATTTCTACAACTCTTATTTTTTTTGATAGAGTGAATGGAGCACATACTTGTTGGTCACAAAAATTTTCAGAAAGTTTGTTTATTTTATGAATTTATTATGGGTCTACTGAAAATGTGAGCAAATCTGTTGGGTCAAAAGTATACATACAGCAATGTTAATATTTGCTTACATGTCCCTTGGCAAGTTTTACTGCAATAAGGTGCTTTTGGTAGCCATCCACAAGCTTCTATTGACTTGTTTCTTCAGCATTGTCCACACGTCGAAGTCAGGACTTTGGGAAGGCCATTCTAGAACCTTAATTCTAGCCTGATTTGGCCATTCCTTTACCACTTTTGAAGTGTGTTTGGGGTCCTTGTCCTGTTGGAACACCCAACTGCGCCCAAGACCCAACCTCCGGGCTGATGATTTTAGGTTGTCCTGAAGAATTTGGAAGTAATACTCCTTTTTCATTGTCCCATTTAGTCTTTGTAAAGCACCAGTTCCATTGGCAGCAAAACAGGCCCAGAGCATAATACTACCACCATCATGATTGACAGTAGGCATGGTGTTCCTGGGATTAAATGCCTCACCTTTTCTCCTCCAAACATATTGCTGGGTTTTGTGGTCAAGCAGCTCAATTTTTGTTTCATCTGACATCACACTGCAAAAAGAAAGTGTTCAAAAACAAGAAAAAAAAATACAAACATTAGGGGTATTTTATGTGAACTAAGCAAAATTGTCTGCCAATAGAACAAGAAAATTCCGGCTTGTCAAGACTTTCCAAAACAAGTAAAAATAGCTAACTTTAATGAACCCAAAAATACTTTAAAATAAGTATATTCTCACTAATAACAAGTGCACTTTTTTTTGATAGAAAAAACATGAGACCTTTTTGCTAAATATGTTGAAAAATTTTCTTAAATCAAGTAAATGCTAGTGCCATTAATCTTGACACGATGATCTGGGAATTACATTTTTTGAAACCAGCAAACTTGTACTAAAACAAATGTATTGTTCTTAATGAAAAGGCAACCGCTTGTTACTCTCGGGGTCTACCAGCCGCTCAGGCAAATCATATGGTCTAAAAGTGCATTTTTCCATCAGTAATTTCAGTCAATTAGTGCACATATATACAGCCCGGCCCCCGGCAAAAAAAAATGTTATTGTAATTTTGAGAAATTTACCTGAATGTGCATTAACTATTTCTGTTCAAAATTGTTTGAAATGTCACACCTGAAATGTTTAAATATTAACTGTCAGTTTACTATACTGTGCCAACTGTACTATTATATAAGTACTTATTTTCTATTGTTTCATTGAAAATAAAACAGTTGTTTTAATTATGAGACACAATTGTGTCAAAATCATGATTTTTTTTTTCATTCTTGAAATAAGAAATTATTACATCAAAAAAAGCAATTTTCTACTTGTGAGTGTTGATGACATAGCTTTGCATCAGTAGATATTCTAGTTTCAAGCATGTTTTACTCAATATATGCAACACTAAATTGGCCCTAGTGTGTGAATGTGAGTGTGAATGTTGTCTGTCGATCTGTGTTGGCCCTGCGATGAGGTGGCGACTTGTCCAGGGTGTACCCCGCCTTCCGCCCGATTGTAGCTAAGATAGGTGCCAGCGCCCCCCGCGACCCCGAACGGGAATAAGCGGCAGAAAAATGGATGGATGGAGGTCATCAAATCTCAGCAACAAGCTGTAATATCTTACTGAGATCATTTAGGAGCAAAACACTTAAAACAAGTAAAAGTCTCTAACATAAAATCCACTTAGTGAGAATGATTATCTTATTAGACAGAAAATAAGCAAATATTACCCTTATTTGAGATATTTAATCTTACTTAGATTTCAGTTTTTGCAGTGCACATGGACAAAGATAAGACATTCTTCAGTCTCTTGCCAGTTAAGGAAAACCCTATAATTGTTACATTTGTTGTGCTGCTTGCTTTGCTTTCAATGTCAAGCATCCCTGCGCTTATGTGCACTTCCCCGCCGCACTATTTATTGCTTTACTTAAATACCATTTTTTTTACCTGCATGTCATCTTCTGTCTCCACATCTTAGGGTCAAAACTACATAGCGTTACAGTCACCTTGCAAGACAACTTTCTGACGGCAATGATCTCCTCTTCGTTACATTGTAAAAAAAGATCTGCCAATAGTTTTGAGATTTTATGTGACGCGAAATATATCATGTTGTTCTGGAGGTGTGAGTTGCATGAAGTTGACCACTAGGTATATTTTTGCCTGGATCAGAGTACTGGACTAGGCCTCGTTAATTCTATATTGTATTTTATCCATCATTGCCACGCTTTAATGATTGTGAACATTCGATAAATTAAAGGTTCATGTCATGCAGTGTGACTCAAAAACTTCTAAGAGTGCAAAGTGTTGTATAGTCCTTGAGTGTAGAATGTCAGATCTCATTGTGAACACACTGCTTGTAATTGGGCATAAACGAGCAAACTATTGTTACAATGAGTCCAAAAGATGACAAAAGAACCATTTTAGGCAAATACACAGGGACAATTTTTTTTTGTGGTTACCAAAAAGTATCCATCCATCCATCCATCCATCTTCTTCCGCTTATCCGAGGTCAGGTCGCGGGGGTAGCAACCTAAGCAGGGAAGTCCAGACTTCCCCCTCCCCAGCCACTTCGTCTAGCTCTTCCCGGGGGATCCTGAGGCGTTCCCAGGCCAGCCGGGAGACATAGTCTTCTCAACGTGTCCTGGGTCTTCCCCGTGGCCTCCTACCAGTTGGACGTGCCCTAAACACCTCCCTCGGGAGGCGTTCGGGTGGCATCCTGACCAGATGCCCGAACCACCTCATCTGGCTCCTCTTGATGTGAAGGAGCAGCGGCTTTACTTTGAGTTCCTCCCGGATGGCAGAGCTTCTCACCCTATCTCTAAGGGAGAGCCCCGCCACCCAGCGGAGGAAACTCATTTCGGCCGCTTGTACCCGTGATCTTATCCTTTCGGTCATGACCCAAAGCTCATGACCATAGGTGAGGATGGGAATGTAGATCGACCGGTAAATTGAGAGCTTTGCCTTCCGGCTCAGCTCCTTCTTCACCACAACGGATCGGTACAACGTCCGCATTACTGAAGACGCCGCACCGATCCGCCTGTCGATCTCACGATCCACTCTTCCCCCACTCGTGAACAAGACTCCTAGGTACTTGAACTCCTCCACTTGGGGCAGGGTCTCCTCCCCAACCCGGAGATGGCACTCCACCCTTTACTGGGAAAGAACCATGGACTCGGATTTGGTGGTGCTGATTCTCATTCCGGCCGCTTCACACTCAGCTGCGAACCGATCCAGTGAGAGCTGAAGATCCCGGCCAGATGAAGCCATCAGGACCTAATCCTGCGGCCACCAAACCGGAACCCCTCAACGCCTTGACTGCACCTAGAAATTCTGTCCATAAAAGTTATGAACAGAATCGGTGACAAAGGGCAGCCTTGGCGGAGTCCAACCCTCACTGGAAACGTGTCTGACTTACTGCCAAAAAGTAATCCAGTCTAAATAGAGTGTCCCAGCTGCTGGCGTATTGAACACCCCAAAGTATCTTCCACACAGAATAAGAAAACTAAACTGGCCCTGAAGCTGTTCTTTAGCCTCATTTTCGTGCTAAATAACTTTTTACATTTCTGACCCATTTTTGGCCATGCAAAGGACTTCCTCCAATCTGCTGGTTCAGGACTGGAATGCAGACGTGTGTTGTGGTTCGATTCCCGCTTACGCCATCCTAGTCACTGCCGTTGTGTCCTTGGGCAAGACGCTTTACCCACCTGCTCCCAGTGCCACCCACACTGGTTTAAATGTAATTTAGATATTGGGTTTCACTATGTAAAGCGCTTTGAGTCACTAGAGAAAAGCGCTATATATATATATAATTCACTTCACTTCACTTCATGCAGGTGACCCAGGTTCGAGTCCCGGGCAGGACTGAAAGAGCAGGGAGTGAACCAGGCATCTTACAAATGGATGAATGATAGGTGCCAAATTTGTTGGTGTTTAATGTCAACTCCTTATTTAAAGTGTATATATATATTTTTTATTTTTTATATATTTTAGTACCTAGGAGTCTTGTTCACGAGTGGGGGAAGAGTGGATCGTGAGATCGACAGGCGGATCGGTGCGGCGTCTTCAGTAATGCGGACGTTGTATCAATCCGTTGTGGTGAAGAAGGAGCTGAGCCGGAAGGCAAAGCTCTCAATTTACCGGTCGATCTACGTTCCCATCCTCACCTATGGTCATGAGCTTTGGGTCATGACCGAAAGGATAAGATCACGGGTACAATCGGCCGAAATGAGTTTCCTCCGCCGTGTGGCGGGGCTCTCCCTAAGAGATAGGGTGAGAAGCTCTGCCATCCGGGAGGAACTCAACGTAAAGCCGCTGCTCCTCCACATCGAGAGGAGCCAGATGAGGTGGTTCGGGCATCAGGTCAGGATGCCACCCGAACGCCTCCCTAGGGATGTGTTTAGGGCACGTCCAGCTGGTAGGAGGCGACGGGGAAGACCCAGGACACGTTGGGAAGACTATGACTCCCGGCTGGCCTGGGAACGACTCGGGATCCCCCGGGAAGAGCTAGACGAAGTGGCTGGAGATAGGGAAGTCTGGGCTTCCCTGCTTAGGTTGCTGCCCCCGCGACCCGACCTCGGATAAGCGGAAGATGATGGATGGATGGATGGATATATATTTTTTTGTTTACTATAAGTAAGAGATGAATATAGGACCACAATTAGGCTGATACAGTTTCAATACCGAATGAAATAAACAGTAATAATCAATTTGTATGAATTAATATGCAGTTCTTTAGAACCTTGTGTGAGGGTCTCGAGCCATCGTCGTGCGGGTTCTCAGGACCACCAAGGAATGACATTCTGTCGAGCAGGTGTAGACTTCTTTTATTCTGCAATAAGTAAGTCTCTCGCCGGTTTTCCTTGCAGTCTTCCCGTTTTTCTGCTCGCGTCTCTCTCTCCAGCTTTTCGGCTGCATTTGTCGTCTTCCTTGTGCTCTTTTCCTCTCGCGTTCAGCATCGGCTTCCTTCTGGCTCCTTCTCTCTCCGTCTCTCCCCCCGGCGTTTTGCGGCCGCTTCCCTTTTATACAATGCGAGAGGAGATTTAAATTGTGCCCAGCTGGGCGACCCACGCACCTAATAATATTTGCGGGGTTGATTCAGGCGCACCCCGCCTCGCTGCTTGCTCGCAGTCCACCCCTCCTCACCGCCATCTTGGGCCGGGCTACGGTGTGGCCTGCCTCGCTGTCAGACTGCCGGCTCCGCCTCTCCTTACCTTGATAAGAACTTGATTGTTGTTTTGTACATTGAACATTTTGTACAATGAAACTAATTTCTCCACATAAAAACAATGTAAATATGAATAATTGGTTCCAGCTTTGACAAAAGTCCATAATTTAGTAAAAGTTTGTACATTTTGAAGACAATAGAACAAGCTATACAGTACTGTATATCAAACAAACATAAAAAAATGTGTGATGGATAATCTTTATAATTGATAACAAGGCCCAAACAACAACAAAAAGCTGAACTGTCCACATTACCAGCCGCCCTGCCGACATGCACACACATTATCACTGAAAACAGTGCGTTCGAAACCGGATGTTGTGATGACGTTAGCAATATGTCTGCAGCGAAAACAGCATGTCTGCACATGGATGTAACTTTAATGTGTCCCAGATGCAATCGCGAATAGAAAGCTACAAAAGCGGCTTTCAGGGTGAGAGCATCCAACTGGAAGAGCAGCGCCAAGCAAGTGTGACGTCATGCTCGCTGCAGCTCGCTTTTCGTCGCTCACATCAAGGGACAGAAGCAGAGTCTCTAAACACGAGTACATTTTATAACAACACCAGGAAACATTAATTTCTTGCTTATCGTTTTTAATAAAGAAAAAGTCTCCAGACCAGGGGTGTCAAACTCATTTTAGCTCAGGGGCCGCATGGAGGAAAATCTAATCGTAAAATCATGGCATGATAACGTAAAAATAAAGACAACTCCATGTTTTTTCTTTGTTTTACTTTGGCCAAAAATAGAACAAGCACATTATGAAAATGTACCAATCACAAATAATCCTCTAGACAAAACCCTTCAAGTTTGTTGAAAATTCTGAGGAAATTGGTGCATCTTCCAAAACACAATGGGCTTAGACTGGGTCTCAGTGTATCCACAAACTTTAAATCACAGGCTTTCTGGGAGTGAACAAAAACACAACATGTACTCTTCGAGGTATCTAATACCTCCTTTGTCATGTCCACGTATCAATCCAGTCATAACGCAACAAACTGTAGGAAACGGAGGTAAAAACTATTCAAAAAAGTTAAATTTTACATCATGTGGGAGTAAGGGTGTCAAATAAAGTGTTCAAAGCAGAAGACATGAAACGGCAGGTTTTAAGTTTCATTTGGGTCAAAAGGGAGAGGAACCGCAGCCACGGTTTACTTTGTACATCTTGCTAGTCCTAACAGAATTGACATTGTGACATCCAGTGGACACATTTAGAATGGCAGTTTTTGACACCCCTGTTCTAGACACTTTAAAAATGCTCAACAAAGTGCATCATACAATAAGCAATATATACATGTGTATAAATGCGAATCTTTGGGTGTCCCACGATTCGATTCAATATCGATTCTTGGGGTCGCGATTCGATAATATATCGATTTTTTTCATTTCAATGTGATTCACAATTCAAAAACAATATTTTTCCGATTCAAAATTATTCTGTGCGTTCATTCAATATATAGGATTTTAGCAGGATATACCACAGGCTGCTGACATGCAAGCAGAGTAGTAGATTTTTTTTAAAAAGCTTTTATAATTGTAAAGGACAATGTTTTATCAACTGATTGCAATAATGTAAATTTGTTTTAACTATTAAATGAACCAAAAATACGACTTATTTTATCTTTGTGAAAATATTGGACACAGTGTGTTGTCAAGCTTATGAGATGCGATGCAAGTGTAAGCCACTGTGACACTATTGTTCTTTTTTGTTATTTTTATAAATGTCTAATGATAATGTCAATAGATGGATAGATAGATAGATAGATAGATAGTACTTTATTGATTCCTTCAGGAGAGTTCCTTTAGGAAAATTAAAATTCCAGCAGCAGTGTTCAGAGTTCAGATCAATTTAAATAAAAGTAAAAAGTAAATAATGGGGGTTTAAATGGAAACAAAATAGAGAAATATTACAATAAGAATACAAACTAAAAAGCAACAATGAAAATAACAATATAACAGTAAAATAAGAATATAACAAGACAAAGTAGGCAGTAGTGACCATGTTATGAAAACGTATTGCACTGTTATTGTTTTGCATCCCCTGTCATCCTAATACCCCCCGTCCCCCGCCCCAGAGAGGAGTTGTACAGTCTAATGGCGTGTGGGACAAAGGAGTTTTTGAGTCTATTAGTCCTGCACTTGGGATGAAGCACTTGGGGTTTTTAATGAGGGGTTTTTAATCACTGCTGTGCTGAAATTATAACTAATATTGACACTGTTGTTGATAATATTCATTTTTGTTTCACTACTTTTGGTTTGTTCTGTGTCGTTTTTGTGTCTCCTCTCAATTGCTCTGTTTATTGCAGTGTTGCTGGGTCAGGTTTGGTTTTGGAATTGGATTGCATTGTTATGGTATTGCTGT